>NW_027496567.1:0-231256 GCF_021521415.1 Bidens hawaiensis | reverse complement strand
ACTCATGATTTTTGATTTCATGCACCGCCATTTTTTTCATTAAACCAAGAAGTCAATTCATAAACTTATGCTTCAAAAAAAAGTATATTATATAAATCTTTTAACAATTATTGAGTCTCTCAAAAGTATGGGCTTGGTCCGTCACCCTCCTCGACCCCCTTGGTCGGGCCTGTGAATGGAACACATGTTTGGATGAGATAGTGAGGTTGATGGGAACAATTGGTGTATGCATGGACTTAAATTTTGACAGGTGGTTAATTGGTATCTTGTGGGTTTGGTTCTTGCTTCACTATATAATCCGTGATTCCGTGGTATATGAACGGGTTGTATGCTTTTGCCTTACCCAACATTTGACATCATAAAATATGTATGATATATAATGTATGTCTGATTAAAATCAATATAAACTTAGGTCTAAAAAGAATAACAAACATCAAGTTTCGTTGTTAGGTCATTTAATTATAAACGAAGACGTTTACGTAATCGAACATCTATTTGTGTTCATCCTTGTTTGTTTGAAAAATGAACATGTTCGTGTTCATTTGTTTAAAATCTAAACAAAAAGTTAATGAACATAAACGAAGAATGATAAACTAACATAATTAACATATATGAACAAAATAAGTGAACACGTATAAATGTAAATGAACACAAACGAACAAATACATACCATTAAGTAGATGACTCATTCTGATATGATTTGATTATTTTCTATTAATATGTAAACGAAAATCAAATAAAGTAAATAAACAAACGTCCATGGACATAAATGAACAAATGAAACATGTGTTTATGATTGTTTGTTTAATTTAATGAACACAAATTTTTATTTATGTTTCTTCATTTTTTGGTTTATGGACAGTTCACTGAATGTAGTTTTACAAGCCTACAAAAATGGCAATGATGGAGTAATCAACCATGATCAACTAACTACCCAATGTTATTTATTTACTTGTAAAAAGATAAAACTAAAATGCTTTGAATTCTAATTCTAATTAACATCATAATAAATTTAAAATCAAGTAGAACTAATTTAACTTCTAAATAAAAAGTAAGCGGCTACACTAACACAAAGTAATAGTTCTTGATAAAGCAATATCCATATGATTAATCCTCGCCTGCAATAAATTGAAGTAAAAAAAGACACTTTATTGATTATTTAAACAAGATTGTAAAAATGTAGTCTCACAAATTCGACCCTTTGAAACATTTATGAAGCTCTGTAATAATTTTACTTGTTTTAAAAATGAGGGGTTAATATAAAGAGCAGTCATGTTGCTTATAGTAAACATAAATGGTGCTCTTTTTAGTGAACCCTACATAAGATCATGGGGTATACTCTAATCTATACATAGGCTAAAGTGACATGGCACTTTAAAGATAGATTAAACCACTCACCACTTGTGTTAAGTGTGTTAAAATGGCCCATGGGTTATGCTTTTAAAGGGTTAAAAAGAACAATATGCATTAATTATGTATTAATTACTAATTGATTTGTTATATTAATTACGTGTTAAATGGGGTTAAACCATTTCCTTTGGATGACATAAAGTGAAAGAGAAAAAAAATGAGTGATGTGAAACTTATGTGGAGTTAAAATGGGTTAGAGTATACTCCATGGCATAAGAAGAAATTATATATATATATATATAAAAGGCAACTTTGTTATGCACTTGCACTTGTACATTATGAAGTAAAGGTTGTACTATAGTTTACTTGGTTGTGATTAACCCTCTCTCCACCCACTATGTTAAAAAACCGATGGTGATTTTGTCATTTTGTGACAAGATTGTTTTGCTATTTTGTTGGGTAGATATCATCGCACTATTTATTTTTGTCAATTGGCTATTTGTTGGACATCCAATTCACCATGTGCCCACACAACACACACATAACCTCCAACTTGTAGCTTACATAAACTATTTTATCTAATATATGTGTAAACAAGACTGCAGCTACGTGTGAAGCCATCTTTTGCATAATATACACGTTAAGTCACCGCTGCAAATATTTTAAGCAGTATATGTTCACAAAAATTTAATTATGGTGTAAGCGCTATGGCATTATTATGGTGTAACAACAATAACTTCAACATCTAATCAACTTTTTAGACATAAACTTGTAAAGCGTCATCAACGGTATAGTCTCGGTTAGGTGGGTTGGCTAACGTGTCAAACATATAACAGTCAAAAGAGCATCTTTTGCACATCTTGAAACGAGTTGGGTCAATGGCTTTTTTTTCCTTATCGGTTAGAACTGGGTGACTCAGGCTACATGCAAATATTGGTTCGATCGGTCGGTTTACAGATTACATGACGGGCTAACGGATCAAGACTGACGGGTCGGTGAGTTCGGGTGTGGATAAGGTAACTTATTTATCCACTTTATATAAACTTTAGTTACTTAAGAGTCATGAAGTAGATTTTTCGAAGAATTTAACTTCATTCTTAAATTTTACATATAGTAATATTAGGTGCATATTAGTGTCGTTACAGGTCAATCTTAACGTACATGTTTCACGTCTTGATGCGCCGCAGCACGCACGGGTCAAGTTACTAGTTTTCTTACAAATAGAAAAAACTCCATCGTACTGATGAGTGAAATTAGATAAACCCGGAGTATTTGATGGGAGCTGGCATTTTTCCTGAAGTTTGTTCAGTATTACCTTAGAATAAAAACAATGGTATGTTTGTTACCAAATTTTATGTACTATAATGACAAACTGAGTGGGTCAGGCAGGTTCAGTGAGGAGTCAAAATGGGTTCGGGTCAGAATGACCACTTTAAAAACAATGAATTTGGTTCGGGTTAAAAAGGCATGGTGACATCAACCAGATGGATAGTTCTATAAAAATGGCCCGTTTTGACTCTCATTTTG
Source organism: Bidens hawaiensis (assembly GCF_021521415.1). Lineage (NCBI taxonomy): Eukaryota > Viridiplantae > Streptophyta > Magnoliopsida > Asterales > Asteraceae > Bidens > Bidens hawaiensis. The sequence goes on along the minus strand of NW_027496567.1, from coordinate 228,379 downwards.
CTTAGAAACCGTTTCAACCCATTAACATTTTAAACAACATTCTGACCCGTTAACTAATTTGAGTATACCCAAATTGGTCAATTGACTAATTTGAGATGACCCGAATGAACCAATATGCATATTCTTTTTTTATTGTCTGTCCAAATCAACACAATCTATTCAATTTGATTTGAGAACCTAGCTTCCTTGATTTGGAGATAACTGGTAGAGGTGGCAAGATGGGTGATTATGGAACAAAATGAACCGAGCAACGAACCTGGTCGGGTCAATGGCTGGACCTACAAACACCTTTTGCCCATTTTTAACGTACATAATTAATAAATAATTAGCAAATACAAAAGTGAAGATTGACTATATAAAAAGCTTTCTATGACATATTTCATATACGAAACCTACAACAAAAAGGGTAAAAATTAAACGTCGACTACGTCGCCAATGTCAACTGTGTTCGGTTTTGCTCCTCCCTTTGTAGTAAACACCTCAAAATATGCTTCAAAACATGCTGGTCGGGTCAGAATGAAGTTAACTAATTATACAACTTACTCTATATTTTGATTGGGTTAATATGTTTGAATCACACATTCACACCCATGTGATAACATCTGTTTTTTTTTAGTTCTTTATGTTCTTAATTATAAAAATACATGGTGAAGAAACACCAACCGGAACCCCGGGCAGATTACTGGTAACCTGGGGGTTAGATAGATGTTTCCCACGAGGGGTTAGACCCTGAGAAGATGGTTCTTCTGATAACCTGCAAAACAGACCGTGAGCTTGTCACTGAGAAGGGGGGGTTCCTCCTTGTGACCACCCCTCCGGCGTGAGAATCAGACTAGATTGCTCTTTAAATATAAATGTATATTAAGAGATTGCTAGAGCAGATATCAGGTATAATATGATGATAATAGATAAGATATGATAAGATGAGATGGTCATACCATTTGTGGTATTTATAGCCGAAGGTAGGTTTCCAAGGAGATATGGCCGGCTGCAACAGTGTTCCTGTTCCACCAACAGTAGCCTACGCACGTGCCCTGCTGGTAGTTGGTGGGTAGGTAGCGGCTGATAGCGACCAGGCCTGCTGTATACTATTCCTTTTCCACCAACTGCCGGCTACGCACGTGGTATGACAAGAGTTGGTGAGTAGGCAGCGGCTAATAGTGACATACAGTGTAGGAGCATGCTGCTCGCCATACTGTTGTCCATAAGCTGTCGTATCTTTAGTCAGATCTTTTTCCCATACCTCGTCAGGTACAGTACAGAAGATCTTCCCGTATCGTACGGACTGGCTTATTTGGGCGGGAATATTCCCCCTCCCGCCACTGTGCGGGATTGTTCCCGGCTTTGCTCATTCCTTCAGGTGACACTGAATGATCGAGAGCTTAGTGCCTTGTGCGTGTAGCCTTGCTGCGCGGGTGGCCTTCCCTAATGGGTTGTATCCGAGGCTGCGGGGACAGGCGGAGTCCTTCACCATTGGGAGGCATTTCCTGCGGGAACAGCTTGCGTACTGCGCGTAAGGACGTCACGTCTCTGAGCATGGTTGGTCCTGCGGATCCAGTTGGTTTCTCTGCGCAGACGTCCCTGTTCAAGGTGAGTCTTGCGGGTCCAACTGGGCTCTGCTGGGACCTACCTCTTCACATGGTAAATCTTTCAGTAAGAAAACTTCAAGCAATCAATGCTCTACATCTTTATGAAACAACACAACCTATTTCGTGATGCATTCACCCGTCAACTATAGAAGAGGTGACAATTTTGACCCGTTTACTTATGAAATGATCAGATCTGGTTATGTTTCTATCTAACAGACCCAACCGGTTAAATATGTAAGTAAAAAAAATAATTAGCAAAGAATTATGTCAAAAGGGTGAAAGCCATTGCTTAGTTATGCGCCAAAATGAATTTTTAACATGCGACCTAAATGTTTAAATTACAAACACTATAGGTGTTTTTTCAGGAAAAAAAGGTAACAAGTGTTGGGTCAATTGTTTGTTTGGGCCAAGTATAAGGCCCAACCCAAGAATTAGAGTTTTATAATATTTGGTAATGTCTTGGTTTACTAGTTAGGTTAGTCAATATAAACCGAGTTATGGTTAGACATTAGAAAGGGTGGAGTTGGTGTAACCGAGTTAGGGTTCATCAAGAGTCAAACCGATTTTTCAGGAAAAAAAGGTAACAAGTGTTGGGTCAATTGTTTTTTTGGGCCAAGTATAAGGCCCAACCCAAGAATTAGGGTTTTATAATATTTGGTAATGTCTTGGTTTACTAGTTAGGTTAGTCAATATAAACCGAGTTATGGTTAGACATTAGAAAGGGTGGAGTTGGTGTAACCGAGTTAGGGTTCATCAAGAGTCAAACCGAGTTAGGGTTTAAGGTATTGTAATCAGTTTTTTGAGTGAAATTTTTCTTATTAATATAAACGAGAGTTATTCGTTTAGTTTGTATGTTAATTATCGATCCGGTACTTGAATTGGTATCAAAGCCAAGTTCAAGAAATCGATAAATCGACTAAGCCATCGTCGCCAAAAGAAGAGCCGGCTGCCGCTGTGTGAGTCAGACACAGTTGCTGACGGAAAGAAGACCGCATATGTCCGCTTATGCCATCGAGACCAAGCCACGCCGAGAAGAATCAGTGATCGATGACCAAGTTCCGAGGGTTGTTATCGCTGTCGCCGCCCGCGTCACCGGGTTTCGTCTCCAGTTCCGATTAGAAATTGAACGAGAATGGAGGCTCGTTTGTTGTTTTCTAATCACCGTTGTAGATCGGTTGTCGCTGTGTTTTGTTTGAAGGAAGAAGACAAATTGTTGAGAATTCAAGAAAAAAAGAAGATATTTTTGGGTCTTGAACGTGTCCTATTGTCACGATATATTTGAAAGAAAAAATAATAATAGTTGAGTTATTATTTTTTGAAGCCAACAAAAGTCAAAAGGGGTTTTGTTTTTGTTTTGAAGTATGCTGATTCAGTTTTACGAGAGGTATTTGTGAATTGGGTTTTGCGAGCAAATGAGTTTGGTTCTGAAAAGTTGTTCGGGACTGATTTGTTCGTATTTGTTCCAACGAAGTGGAGCAAGGGTGTTTAACGAAGTCAATGGCAGGTGACAAAGAATAGTCGACAATCCAACCCAAAGCGAGTGGGGAGATATCGTTACAAGTTCCAAAGCTGAATGGAACTAATTACATCACATGGGTGATTGTGGTGGAAGTGATCTTAGATGATCAAGAGTTATGGGAAGTTGTTCAACAGAATGAAGGTGCGGTTATTGATGCGAAGAAGAATAAAACGGCAAGGTCGTTTTTATTCCAAGTTATGGAAGGTAATATTCTTCTTCAGGTTTCTCAATACAAGAATTTTCGAGAAATATGGGCGGATTTGAAAGCACAGTTTGTTGGGGCCGAGCGAGTCCAAAAGGCTCGACTACTAACGTTGAAAAGTGAATTTGAGAAACTCAAGATGGCGGAAGACCAGACCGTTGATCAGTTTGCAGGAAAAATAACAGGTATGGTTTCAAAGGCAACGAGTCTAGGTCACATGTTCGAGCAAGATGTCTTGGTGAACAAGTTACCGGATGCGGTTCCCAGATGAGTACTTTTAACTCGTAGCCTCAATCGAGCAAAGTGTTGACCTCGATAGTTTGATGTTTGAAGATGTTGTTGGAAGACTTAAGGCGTTTGAGGAACGTCTACGAGGCAGAGAACACGCTTCAAATTCACAAGGTCAGTTACTTTTCAATAGGACAGAAAGTAATTACAAAGGGAAGTCGTATGATCAGTCCGGTAGCCGAGGTAAGGGTTGGCCGAGTTCACAGGGACGTGGAAGAGGCCGGGAAACCGGAGGTCAAGACTGAGAGGATGAGGATCAAGATGGTTGTGACAAACAAGATGGTCAACATCGTGGGTCAAGGTATACGGGTCAAATAAGAAATAATGATCATCAATGGAGAAGAAAGGATATGTCACGGATTCAGTGTTACCGTTGTGATGAGTTCGGTCACTTTGCGTCTACGTGTCCGGAATGTATGAAGAAAAATGAAGAGTCTAATTTGAACAAAATTGATGATTTTGATCCAAGTTTATTTATGATAAAAAGTGATCAGAAAACGGTTTTTCTGAATGAAGGTGGTGTGATTCCAAAGCGTTTCGAAACCGAACTGATGGAGAAAGATGTTTGGTATGTCGACAACGGAGCATCGAATCACATGACGGGTAATAAATCGTATTTTTATGAATTGAATGAACAAGTCACGGGAACGGTGAAGTTCGGAGATGAATCTTGTATTGATATTCAGGGAAAAGGGTCGGTCTTAATTGAAGGAAAAACGGGGGAGCAACGTTTATTGACCGATGTCTACTACATTCCGAGCCTACAGTGAAATATCATAATTCTTGGTCAAGTAACGGAAGGTGGATGCGAGATTCACATGAAACATGATTTGCTAACCATTAAAGATGATATAGGTAAGCTTTTGATGAAGGTGACAAGGACCAAGAATCGATGTACAAGATTAGCCTCAAGATAACAAGTCCCGGTAAACGAGCTATCATTGGAATGAAGAATTTTGCAGGTAAGGGTCTTCAAAGTATTGGACTGAAAGAAGACAAGCCAGTTACGAGTCAGATTCCAAACAAAGATCCAAGTTTCAAAGTTCAAAGTCCAAAGAAAAGTGTTCAAGAAACTAAATGTAACACCCCGACCGATGGCGGATTATACATCGGGGCGCCACGTATTGTTTCATTACTCGTGACACTATTTGGGTGTCAATATTTATTAAATACATTTACCGCGCACGCGTAACACAATTTCACGAAGAAACATAAAATTAATCATATCATAACTCAAAATATTCAAATAACATAAACTTGTCTTGTTACATTTTAAACTAGGTCCAAAAGAAAAGAAAACATCCTATGTGTCCTCAAGCTTCCAGAAACAGCTACAGTAAACCTGAACATGTGTTAAAATAAAACGTCAACACTTGCGTGTCGGTGAGAAATCAAGTTTAATACATATAAATAGATAACAATATCTGCGCGCATCATGTGTATAACTGGTGTTCAACAAGGGTGTAATCAGATTGTGATCAAGCCTAATAGATCATAGCTCATAGTTCAACCCGTGCTCCCAATTGAGCACAAAAACAAGAAAACTGTGCAAGTGTAAACAAAAGAGAAATCATAAACGATAGTTCTCCCGTGTTCATCTAATGGATCCATGAAAACTGCGGAATAGGCCGACAAGACGGTTAATGATCCACACATACAAATAAACAGCCAAGTCTACGTCCATAACACATGGGGTTTTGCGCGACAAAAGTTTATAAACAAGTTTAAGACTCAAGTTTGTACGAACACATGAACATCCCAAAACATTAAAAATAAAAAGGGATTAGGTACGAGATTACTCACTTGTAAACGGTGCGATGAAAGATAATGCAAGAACCAACTCTTAAACAAGCACAAGTTAACCTATAAATAAGGAGTTATTGGTTTAACGATTGGTTTTTATGTCTTGAATATATGCAGTAAGTATCGATTTGTTAGTTAAACAAATTAAAACAAAGTATTTATATTTATATTTACCGAGATTCTGGGCAGAACAGAAGAGAAGACGAAGGCAAAGAGAGGGGTGGCGGCTGAGGAACTAGGGCAGAGAGCAAGGAGGGAGGGAGATTTGGAGAGGGTTTAAGTGTAGTGTGTGTAGTGTAAATAAACAAGAAAAAGCTTAATTTATAGGGAAAACCCAAGGGAACACAATCCCTTGAAAAGGGGAAAAGATCTTATCAAATCAAGCAAAAGATATCAAAAAGCACAAGAAAACAAAAACAAAAGATATTAAAAGATATGCCGGCAGCTGCAAGGGAACAGGAAAAAGGGCTGACAGGTTACAGAATAAAGCATGGGAAGAGTCAGATAAAGGTACTGGTCAAGGCATGGGAAAAGCAGATTTCAAAAGATTATGTCAGTCACTTTTTCTGTCAACCAATAGGATTGGTGCGCATGCTGCGCCGAAAGTGGCTTTTCGGACAGATGTCGGAACTGACCTACAGTGCTCAAACAAAAGATAAGATATTTCAAAAGCATACAGGCTGACCTAAACTGAAGAAAAGACTTAAGATCTAGCGCGAGAAGACACGAGCGCGCGCGAGGGCGAAGGCACACAGAGAACAATCCTTAGCGCGCTGCGGGAAGAACCATATTCCTTAGCGCGCCGCGGGAAGAACTACAATCCTTAGCGCGTCGCGGGAAGAATTACAATTCTTAGCGCGCCGCGGGAAGAACTAAAATCCTTCGCGCGCCGCGGGAAGAACTACCATTCTTAGCGCGCTGCGGGAACAGTTCGCCTCGCGTATCGCAGGAACAGCTGGTCTTCACGCAGGCTTCCTTGTAAGGAGTCTGGCGCGTGGAGCTGCGCAGACATCCTTAGGCGGGAAGAACCAAAGGACCAGCAAAGAGTTAAGAGAAAAAGGGTTTCAAGGCTTAAGGGTTAAGCAAAGGGAGCGGGACGGCGACAAGAGAGAAAAAGGGGCGGGACAGCGACAAGAGAGAAGAAGACGGGACGGCGGAAAGGAATTATTATTATTAGTAAGTAATATAAATATATATATATATATATATATATATATAATTTATTTAAATGTTAAATTACAAAGATTAATAATTAAATTTTAAATCATAAAATGGATCGGATTCGAAAACGGGTACCTGGGTCGGGTCGGATTGGGCAGTTGTCACAGTCTCCCCTACTTTAAGAAATTTCGTCCCGAAATTTACCTCGAAGTAGGTTGCGCAGAGAAAAGGTGCGGGTACTTGATCTTCATCTGATCTTCCCTTTCCCAAGTGAACTCGGCTCCGCGCTTGGACTGCCAACGAATTTGACAATAGGGATGCGACTGCGCTTGGTTTGCTTTACCTCGCGATCCATAATCTCAACAGGCTTTTCAACGAAATGCATGGATCCATCAACTTGAACTTCATCAAGTGGTATGTGAAGGTTCTCGTCAGCTAAACATTTCTTGAGATTGGATACATGGAAAGTTGGATGCACATTGCTGAGCGCGGGCGGCAGGTCCAGTTTGTAGGCAACTTTTCCCACCCTCGCAAGAATCTTGAATGGACCAACATAGCGAGGTGCAAGCTTACCTTTCTTCCCAAAGCGGACAACACCCTTCCAGGGCGACACTTTGAGGAGAACAAGATCACCAACTAGAAATTCGAGAGGCTTCTGCCTGCGATCTGCGTAACTCTTCTGTCGGCTTTTGGCAGTCAGCAGATGATCACGGATCTTGGCGATTTTATCGGTTGTCTCTTGAACTAGTTCGGGTCCTGTGATTTGAACTTCACCCACTTCGTTCCAACAAATCGGTGAGCGGCACTTTCGACCGTAAAGTGCTTCAAAAGGGGCCATACCGATGCTGGAATGATAGCTGTTATTATAAGAGAACTCGATCAGAGGTAGGTGTGAATCCCAATTACCTCCAAAATCAAGAACACAAGATCGAAGCATATCCTCAAGGGTTTGGATGGTTCGCTCAGACTGTCCGTCAGTCTGAGGATGATATGCAGTACTCATGTCCAAACGAGTTCCTAACGCAGATTGGAGGGATTTCCAAAAGCGAGATATAAAACGGCCATCGCGATCGGATATGATGCTCAAGGGAGTACCATGACGGCAGACAATTTCTTTGACATAAAGATGCGCAAGTTGTTCAACACGGTAGGTTTCACGAATGGGCAGAAAGTGGGCAGACTTGGTCAATCGATCCACTATTACCCAAATGCTATCATGTTTGCTTGCGGTCAAGGGTAACTTGGTGATAAAGTCCATTGCTATACTTTCCCATTTCCACGTAGGAATTTCAGGTTGTTCGAGCAAACCAGATGGGCGTTGATGTTCAGCTTTTACCTTAGAACAAGTTAGGCATTTAGCTACGAACACAGCAATATCCTTTTTCATACCAGGCCACCAATAAGAAAGGCGCAAATCTTTGTACATTTTGTCAGCACCAGGATTAACGGAATACCGAGATTTGTGCGCTTCACTCAGTAGGACAGTGCGAAGATTCTCATCATTGGGAATCCAGATGCGATTGAGATAGCAGAGAATTCCACTCAGATTAGGGACAAAATGCGCTTCCGCGCCACACGCTAACTCGGCGCGTAGGTTGCCTTTGCTGATCGATGCGCGCTGCGCGTCGCAAATGCGCGATTCAAGATCGTTATGGATCGGCGCAAAGTGAAGCTGCGTGCGCGACAAGATACAGTTAAGCTGGCAGGGTTTGCGGCTGAGCGCATCAGCTACCACATTAGCCTTTCCAGGGTGATATCGGATCTCACAATCGTAATCGCTGATGAGTTCGTTCCATCGACGTTGTCTCATGTTAAGTTCCTTTTGATCAAAAATATGCTGAAGGCTTTTATGGTCGGTGTAAATGATACACTTAGTCCCATAGAGGTAGTGTCTCCAGATTTTCAAGGCAAATACAACTGCACCAAGTTCGAGATCGTGAGTCGTATAATTCTTTTCGTGAATCTTGAGTTGCCTTGACGCGTAAGCGATAACCTTGCCTCGTTGCATAAGTACACAACCGAGACCTTGGTTGGAGGCATCACAATACACGACAAAATCACCATTACCCTCTGGTAAAGTTAGAACAGGAGCTTCGCACAACAATCGCTTGAGCGTCAGAAAGGCTTCTTCTTGCTTCGAGCCCCAAATATACGGTTTGCCTTTGTGCGTTAAAGCTGTTAAAGGCAAAGCGATCTTTGAGAAGTTCGAAATAAATCGCCGGTAGTAACCAGCTAAGCCCAAAAAGGAACGGATTTCGGTAGGAGTGGATGGCGTAATCCAGTTCTTGATTGCTTCAATCTTGGATGGGTCGACATGAATACCCATCTTGTTTACAACATGACCAAGAAACTGTACTTCATCCGACCAAAATTCACACTTGGAGAGTTTGGCAAAGAGTTGCTCGGTTCGAAGCTTTTGCAACACCAACCGAAGATGTTGCTCATGCTCGGCCTTGGTTTTAGAATACACCAGAACATCATCGATGAACACGATCACGAATTTATCCAAGAAAGGCCTACACACCCGATTCATTAGATCCATGAAAACGGCGGGTGCGTTGGTTAAACCGAAGGACATGACCAAGAATTCAAAATGGCCATAGCGGGTTCGAAAGGCAGTCTTGGGAACGTCCTCTTCGCGGATACGCAACTGGTGATAGCCAGAGCGGAGATCGATCTTGGAGAAACAAGAGGCACCTTGGAGTTGATCAAAGAGGTCGTCAATACGCGGTAAGGGATACCGGTTCTTAATGGTGAGCTTGTTCAGCTCGCGGTAATCAATACACATGCGAAACGTACCATCTTTCTTTTTAACGAACAACACCGGAGCACCCCAGGGCGAAGAGCTAGGGCGAATGAATCCTTTAGCGGTCAACTCTTGGAGTTTACTTGCTAATTCTTGCATTTCAGCGGGCGCAAGACGATAAGGAGATTTGGCTACGGGGGAAGCACCAGGGACCAGATCAATACGAAACTCGACTTCCCGAGCAGGAGGTAGACCAGAAAGATCATCGGGAAAGACTTCAGGGAAGTCACGCACGATAGGGATTTCGTGAAGTTTCTTCTTTCCTTCATCGGGTTTGACCACATGGGCTAAGAATGCAACACATTTCTTCCGCAAAAGTCTTCGGGCTTCAGTGCATGACATTAGTTTAAGACCGTTAGATGGTTTCTCGCCGTAGATATGCAGATCACCATTTTCTCGAGGAATGCGAATCATCTTTTTGGCGCAAATAACTTCGGCACGATTTTGCGAGAGCCAGTCCATACCGATAATAACATCAAAGCTTCCAAGCGGCATAGGAGTGAGGTCGATTAGAAAATCGTTTTCGTTAAGGTTAAGCGTGCAATCTTTGATTACGGAGTTTATTAAAATAGTTTCACCATTAGCCAATTCAACTGAAAAGTTTTCGCTTAAGTTTACTCGCGGTCGCGCAATCTTTTGTTCAAATGCGCGAGAAATAAAACTTCTATCGGCGCCAGTATCAAAAAGTATAGATGCATATTGTCCGTTAAGTAAAAATGTACCATTAACCACGTCATTATTCGCTTGCGCTTGGTGCGCGGTTATATTAAAAGCTCGTCCGCGCGTCACTTGGTTCGAAATTTGGTTAACTGGGTTCGCTTGCGTAATCTGAACTTGCAGTCTCGGGCACGCGTTCCGGAAATTACTGGGATCACCGCAGTTATAGCACGACCTGGGTCGTGGATTAGGGTATGTTGGTTGTGGGTTCTGCAGGTAGGTTGGTGGTGTTTGCGAAATTGGGTTGGAGGGAAGGACTCTACAGTTTTCCGCATTGTGACCAGCGCGGCCACATCGGTGACAAAGTCGACACGGGACTTGAGGTGGGTGGTGAAGTCTACAGGTTGGGCAAAAGGGTTGGTTTCCTGTGTAGGGTTTCTTAGTTGGCGGGGCAGGGAGTGCTGGATTGGTTAAGGCATAGTTGTGGACTACAGGAGGTGTTGGGTAGGTCGACAGTGGGTTAGGCGCGTAAACTGGAGGTTGGTAGGTGGGTTGCTGGACAATGGGCGGGCTGGTAAGCGCGTAGGCTTGATGATTGGGTCTGCGCCTACGTTTGAGGTTGTTATGGGTTGAGGGTTCTGGTTTGGTTTCTGTTGGTTCTGGGACAGTCTTGGTGGGTTTGGTCTTCTCAGCTCCCCGCAGGAACAGGGTTCCTGCCCTGACATGGTTTTCGCTGAGCACAGCGGCCAACTCGATGGCGTCAGAGAGGGTTAGTGGGTTCCTGGCCCATACAGAATCTTGGATTTCCATGGGGAGACCCCCAAGGAACTTCTCGATGGCTCGGCGGGAAGGGGTAACTAGGTGCGGGACAAGCAAGCTTAATTCATGGAAGCGCGTCGCGTACTCGCGCGCTTCGCCACTGTACTGTTTCAGGTTCCAAAACTCTTCCTCCAGGCGCTTTACTTCGTTGGGAGGGCAGAATTCTCGCGTCAAGATTTCCTTGAATTCCCCCCAGAGCATGCTAGAAGCAGCCTCTGCGCCACGCGCATGAGCTACTCCGTTCCACCAAGTAAGCGCCCTTGATTCCAGGACACTAGAGGCATATAAGGTTCGTTTGTCTGGAGGGCATTGGGTATGGAGGAAAGTGTTTTCAATTTTCTCGAGCCACTGGAGCATTACGGTGGCTCCTTCAAGTCCGGTGAATTTCGGAGGGTTACCCGCATTGAAGGATTTAATATTGTATCCGGAGGGGTTGGTATTAGTTTGGTTTAAGGCTTGGGCTATTGCGGCGGCCATTTCCTGGGAACGTTGCTGCCTACGTCTGCGCGCGGCCTCTCTCCTCTGATAACGAGCTGATAGCGGAGGCATTCTATAAAAGTTTTAGTTTTTGTTAATATCTTGGTATGGAAAATCGTTTTAGCGCAAAGTATATCGTCGTAAAGCTTGTTTCGCGGAGTTAAATGCTATCAAATTTTGAAGTAAAATATGAATTTAAATGCAAACTTAATACAGGTAATGAGTTCGAATTGAAAATCGACAATTCATGCATCACCATGACCTTCCGAATTCTCAATTTAAAATATCGAGTAAATAAATATTGGAGATTGACAATTCATGTATCACCATGACTTTCAAATCTTCAATTAAAATATCGAGTAAATGAATATTGGAGATTGACAATTCATGTATCACCATGACTTTTCAAATCTTCAATTTAAAACATAAAGTTAATGGTAATTGAAAATCAATTATTCATGTACCACCATGACTTCTCGGATTTTTAATCCCCACAACAAACGAATATGTAAGTAAAGAAATAAATTGAAATTTAATAAAAATCGAAAGATCGCGAATAAAACATGAAATCAAGTGCTGCGTATGCGCCAGCATATTTTATAAATATCGAGTAATTAACAATTAGCGCGCAAACATGAGATATTTCTCATGCGCGAGAAGGGACTCTTAGGTATTCTAGGTCGTTACGTCTAACCACCTATCCTAAAGTCACGGAGCTCTGATGCCAATCTGTAACACCCCGACCGATGGCGGATTATACATCGGGGCGCCACGTATTGTTTCATTACTCGTGACACTATTTGGGTGTCAATATTTATTAAATACATTTACCGCGCACGCGCAACACAATTTCACGAAGAAACATAAAATTAATCATATCATAACTCAAAATATTCAAATAACATAAACTTGTCTTGTTACATTTTAAACTAGGTCCAAAAGAAAAGAAAACATCCTATGTGTCCTCAAGCTTCCAGAAACAGCTACAGCAAACCTGAACATGTGTTAAAATAAAACGTCAACACTTGCGTGTCGGTGAGAAATCAAGTTTAATACATATAAATAGATAACAATATCTGCGCGCATCATGTGTATAACTGGTGTTCAACAAGGGTGTAATCAGATTGTGATCAAGCCTAATAGATCATAGCTCATAGTTCAACCCGTGCTCCCAATTGAGCACAAAAACAAGAAAACTGTGCAAGTGTAAACAAAAGAGAAATCATAAACGATAGTTCTCCCGTGTTCATCTAATGGATCCATGAAAACTGCGGAATAGGCCGACAAGACGGTTAATGATCCACACATACAAATAAACAGCCAAGTCTACGTCCATAACACATGGGGTTTTGCGCGACAAAAGTTTATAAACAAGTTTAAGACTCAAGTTTGTACGAACACATGACATCCCAAAACATTAAAAATAAAAAGGGATTAGGTACGAGATTACTCACTTGTAAACGGTGCGATGAAAGATAATGCAAGAACCAACTCTTAAACAAGCACAAGTTAACCTATAAATAAGGAGTTATTGGTTTAACGATTGGTTTTTATGTCTTGAATATATGCAGTAAGTATCGATTTGTTAGTTAAACAAATTAAAACAAAGTATTTATATTTATATTTACCGAGATTCTGGGCAGAACAGAAGAGAAGACGAAGGCAAAGAGAGGGGTGGCGGCTGAGGAACTAGGGCAGAGAGCAAGGAGGGAGGGAGATTTGGAGAGGGTTTAAGTGTAGTGTGTGTAGTGTAAATAAACAAGAAAAAGCTTAATTTATAGGGAAAACCCAAGGGAACACAATCCCTTGAAAAGGGGAAAAGATCTTATCAAATCAAGCAAAAGATATCAAAAAGCACAAGAAAACAAAAGCAAAAGATATTAAAAGATATGCCGGCAGCTGCAGGGGAACAGGAAAAAGGGCTGACAGGTTACAGAATAAAGCATGGGAGGAGTCAGATAAAGATACTGGTCAAGGCATGGGAAAAGCAGATTTCAAAAGATTATGTCAGTCACTTTTTCTGTCAACCAATAGGATTGGTGCGCATGCTGCGCCGAAAGTGGCTTTTCGGACAGATGTCGGAACTGACCTACAGTGCTCAAACAAAAGATAAGATATTTCAAAAGCATACAGGCTGACCTAAACTGAAGAAAAGACTTAAGATCTAGCGCGAGAAGACACGAGCGCGCGCGAGGGCGAAGGCACACAGAGAACAATCCTTAGCGCGCCGCGGGAAGAACCATATTCCTTAGCGCGCCGCGGGAAGAACTACAATCCTTAGCGCGTCGCGGGAAGAATTACAATTCTTAGCGCGCCGCGGGAAGAACTAAAATCCTTCGCGCGCCGCGGGAAGAACTACCATTCTTAGCGCGCTGCGGGAACAGTTCGCCTCGCGTATCGCAGGAACAGCTGGTCTTCACGCAGGCTTCCTTGTAAGGAGTCTGGCGCGTGGAGCTGCGCAGACATCCTTAGGCGGGAAGAACCAAAGGACCAGCAAAGAGTTAAGAGAAAAAGGGTTTCAAGGCTTAAGGGTTAAGCAAAGGGAGCGGGACGGCGACAAGAGAGAAAAAGGGGCGGGACAGCGACAAGAGAGAAGAAGACGGGACGGCGGAAATGAATTATTATTATTAGTAAATAATATAAAAATATATATATATAATTTATTTAAATGTTAAATTACAAAGATTAATAATTAAATTTTAAATCATAAAAAGGATCGGATTCGAAAACGGGTACCTGGGTCGGGTCGGATTGGGCAGTTGTCACACTAAACATGTGGTCAAGAAAGTGATTCAAGCCCAAGGGAAGGCGTGTGATGATCAAACGAAACAACTGTGTCTTCTAGCCTAGTGGAGCCGAAAGAACACTGCATGAGATCATGAAAAGCCTCGGAAGAATCAAGAGATTGATGACAAGCGTGAAGTTGAAGACCCGCCAATTTCGGGTAGGAAATTAGGGGGTGAGTCGAGTGACTCGGGTATAACAGTTGCGTGGGTGATTGTTAGGTCAATTGTTGTTTGGCCCAAGTGTAAGGCCCAACCTAAGAATTAGGGTTTTATAATATTTGGTAATGTCTTTGCTAGCAAGTTAGGTTAGTCTATATAAACCGAGTTATGGTTAAACATTAGAGAGGGTGGAGTTGGTGTAACCGAGTTAGTGTTCATTAAGAGTCAAACCGAGTTAGGGTTTGAGGTATTGTAATCAGTTTTTTGAGTGAGATTTTATGATTAATATATAAACGAGAGTTATTCGTTTAGTTTGTGTGTTGATTATCGATCCGGGACTTGAACAAGTGGGTTGTTCGTCAGATTGTATAGGCCATGCCTACCGAACCAGAACAAATTATTCTAAATCGAATAGTACATTACCTGAAGGTTGCATTCTTTGGATTGAAGGTTCCATATGCCCTTATTATCCAAAGAAAATCAATATTGAACTCCATGAATCTGGATATATTGTTAAAACTACACATAATTTGTCCAACATTCTATTTTTTTAATATAAATAAATAAAAGCGATGTATTTTCTGTTATTTTCCAGCTATAAAAGACCATTTGAGATCTTCCTATAAGTACAAGCTATAAAATTACTATTTTCCTGCTAAAAGTTTATGAAAACAATAGTTGCATAGGTGTGCATTTTATGTTTTTTTATGCTAATAGTTTTTAAGCCATTTACCCTGCAAACTCTGAAGATCTTTCATTTTTTTTAGGGGCATTTAAGTTCCTTTATTACATATTTACACATCTCTTAAAAATTAATAACATATTTCTCCTTTCTAAACCACATATATTATATGTCTCTTCATTTCATTAAAATTTTCTAATTAAATTATTTACCCTTAATTGTTTATAGGACATATAATTGTTTATTGTACATATATTTGCTTAAATGCTTAAATATATTAAACAAGAAATTGAAGTTTCCTGTATGGTTTGGAGGAAGAAGCAACAGTAGCCATGTCGGCTATGTTGAGGGGAAATCCAAGAGTCTAATTAACCAATACATACTAACAACAATTACAGATTGTTTCATCATCTTAAACTACCCTACACCATTGATGCTTTCATCAATCAAACCATTTCAGATTTCTATGGTTTCAACAAAACTGGCGGTATAAATGGGAAGGAAATTCCGACAAAACTTGCAGGTAGAATGAAGTAAGGGGTGAAAATGTGAGATGTCTCTATAGGCACTGAACATTCTTTGAATTAGATAAAGAGTTACAAAAGGGCAATAGAGTAATTATAAGTGAGATGGGGAAATATGTAATTAACTTTTAAAGGTTGGGGAATATGTAATAATACATCTTATTAAGGGGATATATGTAAAAATCTTTTTTTCTTAAATAATGTTATTAATGTGTGGATTATGATTATTACAATAATACTCTCATGTATATATGAATAGAACTTAAATACTAAATGTGATAAACAATAATAATTTTTTTTTTACTATTTAACTGTCACCAAATGACTCCCAAATAAAAAAAAATGTTAAGAAAGAACCTTACCATGGTTTTGGTCCATCTCCCTTCACCTGCATCATAAAAATGTCCTTATGTGTATGGTGTAGAACCATTAACTTTCATCATCTAAAAAAACCCATATACACAAACTACACATAAGAATGTAATCTTACTAAACCAAGTCGAATTTTCCCAATTTTATTCCCAAAGTCCATGAAAAATATCAAACAACAATTCCAATCGAATTAAGAGACTAACCTTCAACTTGTAATTAGCCAAAGTAAAGTAAACTGAACGTTGGTGTCAAAAATAAAAACTTAAATTAAATATAAGATCACACCTAAACTTTCATAAATCAGATAACTTACCATTTTTATCAACTACTCAACCCTGATAAGCAACTTACGTATGTTATTTGGACATGTTTGCCATTTTGTTTTTTTCCATCTTTTATGCAATGGTTGATGTATGCATAAAGAATGCATCAAATTTTATATAAATATGTCTAGTAGTGGACGGTTACCCATGTAAATGGGTGTAGTGGGGTAGTAACATGTGAGGAAAGAAAATGTTTTTTTAATGCTTATGAAACAACCAATATTCAGTCTTGGATCTTATCAGACGGTCAGAATTAGTTTCCACTATTCTGTAACCTATTAATATAATTTTTTCTACAACACAAATACACATTAGACCAAGTCGGTGTTGGTGGTATTTTTTTTTGTGCAAAATGTTTTCCAAAGACATGATTGAGTTGTCAACGTTAATAAGTTGACAAGAAAACACTTATATAATTCTTAATATTCCATCCATGAATGTATATTGAATGTTTACGTAGTTAAATATGCAGGAAATTAATAATCTTTATGCATATTTTCTATAAAATATATACTGGATTATGATTGTTTAATATATATAGACAATTTTTTTCGTTTATTGCTTGTATAGGTACGTATTGGTTAAATAATCTTAATTATTATTTGTTTTATCCCATGTTATACACGGGTTCTATTTCTAATATAAATAGGAAAAAATTCAGCGAATTCCTTCTTCGAGATTGAACTAAAGCTAATAAAAAAATATTATTAAATTAATAAAAAAATATTTGTAATTTTTTTTATCTTTCACCATTCTTATGTGTTGCTATTCTTCCCCATATAAAATATAAAAATTAAAATAAAACAAAAAAAATCGTGGTACACATATGTAATATATCGGCTTTTTTAATGTATATGTGCACTATTATATTTTTATATGTGCAATAGCGTTGAATAACATATATATATATATATATATATATATATATATATATGTAATTGTTTATATTATATATGCAATAGTGTTATATTATATACAAAAATAAAAAAAAATCGATATAGTGCGTATGTGCGTTAGTGTTGTATTACATATATGCAATAGTGTGTATTGCATACAATATTATTAGTGCTGTATTTGCGTATATTCAATAGTGTACATTGTATAATGCAATTGTGTTGTATTATATTCAATAAAACACTATTGTATATATGCAATACATATTGCTGAAAATATGCAATACATCGACAATTATTATTCATTTTTAGGAACAATATCATCTTATTAAAATGAAAGAAAAAAAAATCACCAAATATTTTATAAAAAAAAAGTTAAAAATGATTCTTTATTAATTCTCTATTTAAGAGGAGGTCTTTTTAGATCAAATCAATATATATATATATATATATATATATATATATATATATATATATAGGGTAAGGATCCTAAGAGAACCATTTGAAAATTGAGAACTTTGAGAACTATTTTGGACCACTAAAAAACTTTAAAAAAATATTTAAAAAAACCATAAAACAAAATTAAATTTCTTATATTTCATTCCTGTTTTATAAAAAAAAATTTCGCATTATACATATGTGTATAATTTCATTTAATCTCTACTTACGTAATGTATACATATGTACATTATCATTTACTTTAAATTGTACATATGTGTATAAAAAAACATGTATAAAATTACAAACAATAAGTATTATACATATATGTATAATTTAGTTAAACCGATATTTTGTTTTCAACTTTTTTTTATTTTTTTATAAAATTGGGATGAAAAATAAAAATTTTTGGTTTGTTTACTTTTTTTATTTTTGAGTTTTTTTTTGTTTTATAAATTTTTTAATTTTTTAATTTTTTGTTAAGAAGAGTGTTTTTGTAGTTTAAAATGGTTTTTCCAAAGTTCTCAACTTCAAAATAGTTCTCACATGATCATAATCATATGTATATATATATATATATTAAATAATTTAACAGTTCTGTAATGATACTCATTCTCTCTCTCTCTCTATATATATATATATATATATATATATATATATTTATATATATATATATATATAGAAAAGGGTTAAAATAAAAATACATAGTTTTATAGGAAGAGTAGGAATAACAAAATAATTATAGTTAAGAAACTATGTAGCATAAATCGTTAATCCTAGGAAACTATGTGGTAGTTTTAAAACTACCAATCTCAACCATCAGATCACAAATCCAATGGCCTAGATTGATTCTTACTCTCCCTAGAAAATTATTTCTTTTTATTATAACCCACCTTTCTATATATATATATATATATATATATATATATATTACAGGGTTCAAATAAAAAGAAATAGTTTCCTAAGAATGGTAAGAACCAATTGATTTTTGACAATTGGCATTACAACATATGGTGAAATAACAATTCTAAGAAACTATGTCGGTTATAGTGGTGAAAGAGTAATTCTAGGAAACTATGACGGTTTTTGGTAATTTTAAATCTCAACCATTGATTGACATGATCCAATGGCTATGATTTATTCTTAGTCTTTCTAGGAAACTACTTCTTTTTAGTATAACCTTCCCCTATATACAGGGGCGGACCCACATAGTTCCCATCGGGGTCCCGGGACACCAATGTTTTTTAAAAATTACTTAGAGACGATATATTAAATTTTGTAAGGACCCCATAAAAATTAATACTTGGAACCCATACTATTAAGGCTGAACTAGTCTAGTGGAAAGTCCCTTGTTTTTTCTTTGAGAGGTTGCAGGTTCAAGCCTCACCATACCCAGTTTTTGTTGTTTTTTTAATATTCTAGTCAATATTAGTTATTTAGTTAGGGTATTTGTGTTTTTTCTTTAGTTTATCCCATATAACCATTATCACTTTAGTTTATCCCATATAACCATTATCACCATGCAACATATATAATGACAACATGAGTTTTACATATACTTAAATTATTTATCTTGTGTATGTATATTATAATTAATCATTTATTTGTGTAAGAGTTAGTTTTTCATGTCTTGGTTATTCATGTAAGACCATATATATATAGCTTACGCTTATGTTTTTCGGGTATGAATAAAAATGAATTAAAAGTGTATGTTCTATCTAGTTTCTAATCTATATTCTTTATACTTACTCGTTTCCGATGACACCATATTTTCGTGTTTTATTATGTTCCTCCTCTCGACCCGACCCGAATAACGACCGACCCAAAAATTTTGTAAACCGGAAAAATTGGGACCCCATTGACAAAAAATCCTGGGTGCGCCACTGCCTATATATATATATATATATATATATATATATATATATATATATATATATATATATATATATCATGCATTTTTAAAATATTTATGTTAGGAAGAAAACATGTTTAACCGTGACGCTCACATTAATCATTCTTGAGGGCTTTTGGCCCCCTTGATCTTCTGGAATTTTTAAGTTTAGACAAGTAGGCCCAAGTGGGATATAAATCATTTTGGATTATATACGGTGTTCGAGGGTTTTGTTTTTTTAAATGATACAAATACATTCGATCTTGTCTATAAATTTATGTTATCAAAGATAAATGAATAAACTACTGCACAAGGTATTATTATTAATTATTGTTGGATCCTAAGACATAAAATAGGAATTGAAGAGTGTATTGAAGTTAGTTACTTTAAAAAAGTTAAGTGGTAAGAGTGAACAACCAAGCCCTTGCTTATTTGATACTCGTTTCTTGTCTACTTTTTAGGACAGCTAATTTTTTTCTGTTTTATTTGTCAATTTCCTCACACCACTTACACTTGCGTTAGGGTGGCCAATAATGGCACCCTACTCTCCCCCATAACACGCAACCTTAGAATAAGACGTACTTATATTTTACTTAAAATATATATGAAATACATCACACTTTTGTGCACATGATAACTAGGTGTTCCATCTAGCACCGCTAGAAATAAAAGTTTCACAACACCGCATTACCAATAGACAATTCTGATGGTAATTAGCGCACCACCAAAGAAAATTAAAATGTAAAATAAAGTAAATAGTTGGTGATCTTTTGTGGTCACTAACGGATTATCGACATAACTTTTGTCCTTGGTAAAACGCCTAATGCTAACCGACGAAATTTTGGAAGGAAATTCATAGTTTTGTCGTTTATGGAGGGTACAATGATCCCTCAATAATACTATCGTTAAGTTGTCGCAAATAGGATTATCTACTAAACAAAATCTTTAGGTAATTACCAGCGAATTTCTATCTGTAACGTTCAATAGTACCAACGAATATTATTGTGGGTGAGAATTCCTTATTTTTAATTGTATTTAATTATCAATGTTATATACCGGCTAGGTGTACTTCCATTGATCTAATTTATTATCGGGATTATATTAATCTTTCTATCTGTAACGTTCAATAATACTAACGAATATTATTGTGGGCGAGAATTCCTTATTTTTAACTGTATTTAATTATCTATGCTATTTACCTGCTAGGTGTACTTCCATTGATCTAATTTATTATCGGGATTATATTAATCTTATTATTTATTAGTTTCATTTTTAATTGCTCCTTTGATAGGAAAATCATGATTTATATTTACTTAAGATAGGGTGATAGACATTAAGACGGATTAGTAAGGTGTATAGCAAGAATAGAAATCAAATCAAGATTGTCAATCTTCTTATAGATATGTAGAGTGGGTTTGCTCCAATAACAAAGGAGAAAACGAGAAATCAAAGTTGAAATAATTTTCTTATTATTATTTTTGGGTCTGTTTAGTATGGGGAAACGGAATGAACGATGGAATGGAATAGATCATTACCATTCCATTGGGATGTTTGGTTACCATACGGGAATGAAATGAATTATTACTTTGTGTTGTTTTATAAGTTAGAAAAAACCGAACTAAAATAAAAAAATGGTAGTCGGTGGCCGCAAGTACTGGTGGTGGGCGACGAGTAGTAATGGTGGTGATGGTGGGTGGTAGGGGTGTTCGAAAAAACAGTATCCAAAATATCTAAAAATTTGTATCCGAAATATCCAAAAACTTTGATATCCGAATTTTCAGATTTGAATTCGGATAGTGATTTTGAAAACTTTCGAATATCCGAGATATCCGAATTTTTTTTTATTTTTTTAATTATTTAGTTTGTGTGTGTGTGTGTGTGTGTGGAGAGAGAGAGATGTTAGAATAAAAAGTTAATATTTCCTAAAAAGTGTACGAAGGGATATGAGCCATTGGATTTAATAAAACTCACAGGGGTATGATCCTCAACAATAAAATGTTTTAATTATAGAATATAAATCTATATTAACCACCCATAATTTTTGGAATAAATACAATGTGTTTTTTTTTTAACAAATGAGACTAGTATTATGGTGTGTTTCTTTTTCAAATTGAACTTCACAACCCAATACATCCTTACTTATTTCTACTAGCATAACATAAAATTTGAATTTCAAAAACACATCGAATATTTAAACTTTAGTGTGATCTGTAACAAACAAGATTGCATGCGTAGTGTGTTTCTATTCCAACGTCAACAGCACACCAAAACCCGCAGAATCAAAACAAAATAAACCCGAGAAATTAGGAGTTTTAAAAATATCAATTACTTAGAGAAATTAACACACTTGCGTTCTTCATCAACCTCGAAAATGCATTACTGGGTGAATTCCTCTTCTCCGTTAATCTGTTGATTATACAAAACCAGGCAAGTAAACCACAAAAAAAAAATTCTGATGGACACTATGATTATGATTAACAAAATCACACTGGCCATAATCATAGCCGGAAAACACTCCAACGTATAACAGATGCACTAAAATTCGCATAAACACAATGATGAGTTCCTGATTTTTATCTAGCAATGATGAACACACCATGTGTTTCTTTTTTTCCAGTTGCAAACTTTGTAATACATAATAGACAAGTGAGAGAAAGAATTATAGTTATAACTGAATTATAGGAGTTACCATAGATAAACAATTGACAGTTGCATGTGTTTAATGTTGACTTTCTTACCCCCTAACTCTCTAAATTTTAGCCAATAAAATAAAACACACATTCAAATAAACCAATTTTCCATTTAGACCATTAGATCATGAAATCCAATGCACCCCATCTCTTTCTACACTTTCTAGACACATCTAACTTTTTATAATAACCTCACCCTATGTATGTATGTATGTATGTATGTATAGGGAGAGGTTCAAGAGAATACTCTTCATTAAAGAGAAAACTTAAAAAATTCATAAAGAATTATTTTTAATTAAAAATTAAAAAATATTTTCGATTTCCGTTTTTTCCATTATTCTTATATTTTGTTACTCTTCACTTGAAATAATTACAAAAAAAGACACGTTGTAATGCACATATGTATTACTGTACGATACCGTTGTATTACACATGTGTATTACTATGTATTTTTATATTTAGTAGTGTTTTTCAATATTTGTGTATTGTATATGTGCAGTAGTGTTGTGTTATATGCAAAATATATAAATAAACAAAAAAGTCGATGTAGTGCACATGTGCATTAATGTTGTATTACACATACGTACTAATGTGTATTCGATGTGTGTATTAGTCTTATATTGCATATATACAACAGTGTGTATTAAATATGTGTAATATTGTTATATTGTATTCTATGCAGTACAACACTATTGCATATATGCAATGCATAGAATTATACATGTGCATTATATCGACGAGGGTTTTTTTGGAAAAGTATCAATATATAAGAATACTGGAAAAAAAAATTACAAAAAATTTTTTTAATTTAAAAATAATTCTTTAGAAGTTTTTTTAGTTTTATTTTAAAAGGGTTCAAATAAAAACTCCTCTTATAGAGAAAATTTAAAAACTCTTAAAGAAATATTTTTAACTTTTAAAAAAAAATATTTGTAGTTTCTTTTTTTTCCATTATTATTATTATTATATGATGATATTGTTCCAAAAAAAACCTCGTTCGTAACCTTGCGGTGTAGTGCACATGTGTAATAGTTTGCATTGCATATATGCTTAGTGTTGTATTATATAGAATACAACAATATTGCACATATTTGATACACACTAGGGCTGTCACTTTTACCCGAAACCCGAAACCCGACCCAAGAAAACACGTACCCGAATCCGAACTAACCCAACCCAAAAAACCCGAACCCGAGAAAATCTAACCCGAACCAAAGTAATTCGGGTTGGCTCTCGGGTTTGATTTATAAGTTTCGGGTCAACCCGAATAACCCGAATAAACATTTGGTTTTGAAATTAAATATATTTTTAGGTATAATAGGCTTAGTCTTAGTCAATAACGTTACCAGAATCTGGTCCTAATCGATTGTTGTCATTACAACTATTATAGATCGATTGTTTATTGTTATTTATGTTTTTCGTTTATTACTAATAGCAACCATAATCGAACTACCAAATAACGCCCGATTGAAGACTGTGACAATCGTCAATTTCAGGTTAACTCCGTTAACTCAACTCCGTCAATTCAAACTTAAGATCAATGAATCTATAACGCACACTTCATTACATTTTAACTAGGGTTTAAATGACGCTTAACACTTACAACATATGTAGTCTTTCGGGAATTGCACCGAAACGCAAACGAGTTGACACAAACGATTGGTGAATAAACGAAAAACGTCAAAACAGTAATTATGTGATAATTATGTGTTAGACTTATGTGTTATGTGATAACATCGTTATAAACACTAACTCAAGATGTAAACAAGTTAGTTAAGCTAGATAAGTAATACTTAGAAGTGGAGGGGCCAAAACGTAACATAGTATTATTATAAATAATAATAATACTAAACCCTAACTTATTATTATCTTCCCCCACAATCCCGATCGGAATTCTTCCCCCTTCTCCTTTGGCCGCCACTTATACACACACATTCAACCAAGATCTCAAGCCTTTGATCGAAGATTAAGGTGCTAGGAAGGTATAAACGACTATCCTATGCATCCTTTATACTTAATTTCGATGTTTAATGGGTTAATTGAAAACCCTAGAGGCCGATTTTATGTGTGTATGTAGTTCTTATGATTGTTGTTGATTTGATGATGATTTGATAACTAGATTGGATATTGTTACATGTTAATTGCTTGTGTCTTTGATTTGAGTTCAAACAAAAACCCTAATCATGTATGTAATGTGTAATTGATGTACATGGATAGTGATTATGGAGTCTAGAGTGTTAGATGAATGAATGATGATCCATAGATAGTTAATATGTTGAGTTTGGATGCAAACAGTTTCTGGACAGATTGTGTTATTGATGTTTAATTGACTGTAACGAGGTGTAAATATGAAAATTGGTTGAGATTATTGATACTACAGTAAAGTAGGTTGAGTCTAGTTTCTAAATAATATAAATTTGTAATTTTTGGACAAGTAAAGGTTAACTTTTATGATTTCACAAAAACATTGTGCAAAGCTGAGTTGTTAGACATGCTGTTAGGTTGTTTTGTAAATGTTATATCTCATGAACTACGAGACCAATTGGGTTGGTTCCACTTCTGGAAGTTGACTTATTGAGTTAGGAACCTAACCCAAGTGGTCTTGAATTTATTGGATTTTTCGTTTAACGGGAATTTCAAATAACATTCTGTTGCGCATGAATTTGACTGTTATGAGTTTGCTGTAATGATTTGATGATTGTGAGAAACCTATGTGGAATAAAAATATAATAAAATATGTTCTGGAAACCTAAGACATATGTGCTTTTGTGATGATTTTTGGTAAATTAATTGTGATGCTGTGATCGGTGAGATAGTACAATATTTCAAGTAGAATTTCTGTCTCGGTGAAACTAGCTGCTGAGTTTTGTGAAAATGCATGAAACATGATACTTGCTATATAATTGTTATGTTTTGACCAAATTACCCTTGCGGGGAATAATTGCTAATTGATTGTCATGATTTGACCAAATTGCCCTCATGGGGAATAATGACTAGTTAATTGTTATGTGTTGACCAAATTGCCCTTACGGGGAGTAATTGCTAGTGATGTACTTTATGAATACATGACACGTAAATGATTGCTTACACATGTAACGTATCACAAATACACATGTTAAAGTCACACACGATTCACAAACGAAAAACGAAACATGTTATGTGCATAGGTATTATGTGCCGGGTCTAGAGACTCGATAATATTCCGACACTTAGAAAAATCTCTTTGTTGTTTTAGAACGCTAGAGAGAGTTTTTCTGTGACGCGCATCTTGGTGATTTAATTTGGGAATTTCTTCGCAAACAGTGAGTTTCACTTTCCCCTTTTAAACTTTTTAAATGCTTTTCACTTCTCCGAAAACGCATTTAAGATTTTGTTAATATAGATTATATATCACTTGTAAAGACTAAGTGGCAAACGCGTTAACTAAAGTCCTTCATTCACATCGAACCGTTTAATATTGGATAATAGCGAGTCATTGTTGAGTAGTACTACTGGGTTTGACAAACCCCACCCAACGCTAAACTCGACTGGTGGTCGAGTGGGTGTAATCTTGGCTAAACACATACCATGGTCTGGATGACCTGGTGGCAAGGCAAATGATAAACAGTCAGCTTCGGTGTCGAACACTTAGTAATACTTGTTTTATAGGCTAGCTACCTATAGATATATAATTGACATAACATTATCTGGTAACGCAAAACGCTGTAACGCAAAACGCTTAACGCAAAACGCTGAACGCAAACGCTAAACGCTTTATTTTTATTTAAACTTGTGAACTCACCAACCTTGTGTTGACACTTTTAGTATGTTATTCTCAGGTAGCCGAGACGGGCGCGCGGTTTAGGATCATGCATTGTTTGAAACACTTTTAATTATGCAAACTTATTTTAAACTGTGATCATTGGGTTTTAAGTCGTCCTGCGTGACGCAACATTGGTTTCTATGGTTTTACGCTTCCGCATTTAATTACTCGTAAACGTTTTCATGGTTTTGAAACTTTGTTTTATGGTTTGATTATAACTAATGATTCCGATCCTGTTAGTTCACACCCTCTGACGGTAAAACTCCGTTAGTGGATTTTGAGGGTGTGACAGATTGGTATCAGAGCCATTGGTTATAGCGAACTAGAAGCTGCATGCATACTAGACTATAACCGCGACGACCGATTAGTTATAATGATACGCACTGCATAGATTTGTGTAGTCTTTGTTATCTTATCTCTTTACCTCTTTCACTCATACGCGCGCGCATACACGGCTTACCTGTAGAAATGTCGACGCCGCCACCCTCATCATCATCTGATCCGATGACTAATGCTCACGGGAAGGAACCGCAGTTATCCACCGCATCGCCACCCCGTGTAGTCCCGGAACTCGAAGCTCCCGCACCGAAGAGGTACCGCTTATCCGGAGGCATATACGAAAACGACGTTAGCTGGGATTGGTACCCTAACATGATCAGACGTATGGTCTATCGTGAGCAAGTTCCCCCGTTACCTCACCCGAACCACCCTGCTTATCCCAACACCCTACCACCCATAACCGAACCTGTAGAGCAAGTTCTCGCAGCTGTTGTTTCATGCTTGGAGCGTGACGTGGGTTACATGCGCTATACGAGAGCGAACGTTTCCGGACTGTTAAAAGACGGAACCGAGACTAAAGAGGAAATTGCCCGCATGGCAGCGGTAATGAAGGAAATGCAAGAGGCTAGTGATCAACAGATGAAGATTATGAGAAAGATGCAAGCCGAGATGATAGACTTGCAAGAGCAACTCCAAGTAGCAAGGACCCGAACCGAGATGGCTTTAGAGCGTTGCGATGTCTTACAAATGCAAATTGCTCAGAACGCAGCGGAACCTGAGGCAGAGCCTGAGGAGGATCCCGAGGAAGATCCCGAGGAAGATCCCGACGTGGTAACATCAACTTGACTGCAGCTGAACTCCAAACTCTGCTGAACGACCATGCGGCGGCCGCTTTAGCCGCACACGTTCAGAATCAAGCTGGAGGTCCAAGTGGAACGTGTACCTTCAAGAATTACCTTGACTGCAAGCCCAGTACGTTTAAGGGCACCGAGGGAGCTATAGGCTTCCTGCGTTGGGCTGAGAAGGCCGAGTCGGCGTTTGAGATGTTTTATTGTCCCCCTGCCAGTAGGGTCAAATTCGCTGCTGGAACACTTGAGGATTCTGCCCTCACTTGGTGGAATTCAAACGTGCAGATCCTTGGATTGGAACTGGCTAACGCGATGAACTGGGAGGAGTTCAAAAACATGATACGAGAAGAGTACTGTCCGAGAGAGGAGATTTCAAAGCTAGAGTCAGAATTTTGGTCACTGAAGATGGTGGGCTCAGAAATCGAAGCCTACACTACCCGTTCTCACGAGTTAGCTGTGATATGTCCGCGGATGGTGGATCCGCAGAGTAAGAGGATTGAAATGTATATTGATGGGTTAGCACCGCAGATTCAGGGCATAGTGACGTCTTCCAGACCAGCCACGATTCAACAAGCGATCCGTTTAGCTCACAAACTGACGGATCAGGCTGTGACCCAAGGTGCGTTACCACCTAGGGGTTCAACCGCTAAAGCCCGTGACAACCCGAGTAATGACAACAACAGCAACAGCAACCCGAGCAGCGGAAAGAGAAAGTTTGACGACACCAGATCCTCATCCTCGAACCTCCCACAGCAACAACACTACCGTAAGCCCGAATTCACTCGAAGCTTTAACAATCAGAGTCACAACAACAATAACAACAGTAGCGGGCAGGGTTCGAGTGGATATGCTGGGAAATATCCGAAGTGCAATAGGTGCAACTATCATCATACTGGCCCGTGTGACCGTGTCAAGTGTCAGAGATGCGGAAAGATGGGTCACCAGGCAAAGGAATGTAGAGGAGACCTTGCGGCAAAGGGTGCTCCTAAACCACCTATGACAACGAAGGGATGTTTCGAATGTGGGCAGGAAGGTCATTTCAGGAAAGATTGTCCCAAGCTAAAACAGAACGACAACAATGGAGGTAATGGAAGTGGCAGTGGTGGTGGAAGCAATGGCAAGGGAAGAGCTTTTGTAATTGGGTCGGGTCAAGCCCGCAATGATCCGTACGTGGTGACTGGTAAGTTCCCTGTGAACGATTGTTTTGCTTCTGTATTGTTTGACACTGGAGCTGATAGGAGTTTTGTGTCGAAAGCCTTTAGCCAACTCTTAGACTTAACTCCAACTCCGTTAGATGCTAAGTTTCCTGTTGAATTAGCTGACGGTAAGACTATAGTAACGACTCATGTACTTGCGGGATGTAAGTTAAAACTGGCAGGTCATGTCTTTGATATCGACCTTATTCCTTTTACGCTTAGTAGTTTCTATGTCGTGGTCGGCATGGACTGGTTATCCGAGAACTGAGCGGAGATTATATGTCACGACAAGATAGTCCACATTACTACCCCTTCTGGCGAGATCATTTCGATCCGGGGCGAGAGAAGCGCCATGACCACCAGCGTCATTACCCTCATGAAGGCGCAGAAGTATCTACGAAAGGGTCAACCGACAATTTTGACGCAGATTGTTGAGAAAACCGCGGAGGAGAAGCGAATTGAAGATATACCGATAGTGCGAGATTTTCCGGAAGTTTTCCCGGATGATTTACCTGGACTCCCTCCTATACGACAAGTCGAATTCCAAATCGAGTTGACACCCGGTGCAGCACCCATAGCACGAGCCCCGTATCAGCTCGCACCGGTGGAGCTTCAGGAGTTGTCCACTCAGTTGCAAGATTTGTTGGATAAGGGTTTTATCCGACCTAGCTCATCGCCATGGGGAGCCTGTGTCTTGTTTGTCCGAAAGAAGGAAGGGACTTTCCGCATGTGTATCGACTACCGGGAGTTGAACAAGGTGACGGTCAAGAACCGTTATCCTTTACCCCGAATTGATGATTTGTTCGACCAGCTTCAAGGATCGAGTTATTACTCGAAGATCGATCTGCGATCCGGTTACCACCAACTAAGAGTGCGCGAAGAAGATATCTCAAAAATGGCTTTCAGAACACGGTATGGTCACTACGAGTTTTCGGTTATGCCTTTTGGCCTAACCAACGCACCAGCCGTATTTATGGATCTCATGAATCGAGTATGTAAGGCGTACCTCGACAAATTTGTGATTTTTTTCATTGATGATATTCTCGTCTACTCCAAGAACGAGGCTGACCATGAAGAGCACTTGAGGTTAACTTTGGAATTATTGAAGAAGGAACAACTGTATGCTAAACTCTCGAAATGTGAGTTTTGGCTTCGCGAGGTTCACTTTTTAGGACATGTGATCAACGAGAATGATATCCATGTCGATCCCGGTAAGGTAGAGGCCATCAAAAACTGGGAAACACCTAAGACTCCGACTGAGGTGCGGCAATTCCTAGGACTGGCCGGCTACTACCGACGTTTCATCGAGGGATTTTCAAAGATTGCTCAACCCCTCACCGCTTTGACTCACAAAGGCACTAAGTACAATTGGGGTGACGCGCAAGAATCCGCTTTTCAACTGTTGAAAACCAAACTCTGTAGCGCCCCTATTCTAGCCCTACCCGAGGGAACAGAGAATTTCGAGGTACATTGTGACGCATCGATACAAGGTCTCGGTTGTGTGCTGATGCAACTCGAGAAGGTTATAGCTTATGCCTCTCGACAACTACGGATTCACGAGAAGAACTACACGACCCATGACTTGGAACTTGGAGCTGTGGTGTTTGCCCTTAAGATATGGAGGCATTACTTGTACGGTACCAAGTTTACCATTTACACCGACCACAAGAGTCTCCAGCATATCTACGATCAGAAGGAGCTGAACATGCGACAGCGTCGTTGGGTCGAGCTGCTTAAAGATTACGATTGTACCATCAAGTATCACCCTGGCAAGGCCAATGTAGTGGCCGACGCTCTCAGCAGAAAAGAAACAGATAAACCCAGACGAGTGCGAGCATTGCAACTCACGATTCGTGCAAGCCTACCCGACCAGATTCGCGATGCCCAACTCGAAGCTTTAAAAGATGATAATCTTCCATCGGAACTCATGCGGGGCATGAACAACCAACTTGAAACCATATCGGACGGGGTCTGATAGTTTGAGAACCGGATTTGGGTTCCACGGTACGGAGAGTTGAGAACTCTGGTGATGGACGAAGCCCACAAGTCCCGATATTCTATCCACCCTGGCTCAGATAAAATGTATCATGATTTAAAGGCACTTTACTGGTGGCCGAACATGAAAGCCGACATTGCCACCTACGTGAGCAAATGCTTGACTTGTGCCAGAGTCAAGATAGAATATCAGAAAAACTATCTGGTCTACTTCAACAACCGGAACTCCCAATGTGGAAATGGGAACACATCTCAATGGATTTTATCACGGGTTTACCTAAGACACCGACGGGATGCGATACCATCTGGGTGATCATTGACCGGTTGACTAAGTCTGCACACTTCTTAGCGATTAAGGAATCAGACAAAATGGAAACACTGACTCGTGTTTACATGAAAGAAGTGGTGTCTAGACACAGAGTGCCTGTCTCAATCATTTCTGATCGAGATTCTCGTTTCACTTCGCACTTTTGGAAGTCGCTGCAAAGCGCACTAGGCACCCGTCTTGATATGAGCACAGCATACCATCCTCAGACGGATGGGCAAAGTGAACGAACTATTCAGACCCTGGAGGATATGTTGCGTGCATGCGTGTTGGATTTCGGAAAAAGTTGGGAACCTCACTTACATTTGGTAGAGTTTTCGTATAATAACAGCTACCACGCAAGTATTAAAGCAGCGCCGTTTGAAGCGCTGTACGGACGGAAGTGTCGATCACCACTCTGCTGGGCAGAGGTGGGTGACAGCCAAATCACTGGTCCAGAACTGGTACTCGAAACTTCGGAAAAGATTGTTCAAATCCGGAATCGCATGGCAGCAGCACGAGATCGCCAAAAGAGCTACGCCGACAAGCGCCGAAAACCTCTCGAATTTCAAGTGAATGATCGAGTGTTACTCAAAGTCTCACCTTGGAAAGGTGTGGTTCGCTTTGGTAAGCGAAACAAACTCAACCCACGATATGTTGGTCCTTACCGGATAACTGAGCGCATTGGTCCGGTGGCGTACCGACTGGACCTACCAACGGAACTCAGTGGCGTACACAATGTATTCCACATATCCAATTTGAAGAAATGCCTATCCGATGAAACCCAAGTAGTCCCTTTGGAGGAACTGCAAGTTGATGAACAGTTACGCTTCATTGAAGAACCAGTCGAGGTTTTGGATTGGGAAACCAAAACGCTCAAGCACAGCAAAATTCCGATCGTTAAAGTTCATTGGAACTCGAGACGTGGACTGGAGTTCACGTGGGAACGCGAGGATCAAATGATGAAAAAGTATCCTCACCTTTTTGAAGGGCTGACCAAACACAGAAAACCGCGAAACCCGACAAACCGTCAGAAATCACCGGAGGTATGAATTAAATTTCGGGACGAAATTTCTTTCTACTAGGGGATGATATGACAAACTGAAAATTTTTCTTACTTTTTCAGACACTCATCACGACTTGACTCAAATTTTCGGGACGAAAATTCTTTAACATGGGAATGATGTGACAATCGTCAATTTCAGGTTAACTCCGTTAACTCAACTCCGTCAATTCAAACTTAAGATCAATGAATATATAACGCATACTTCATTACATTTAAACTAGGGTTTAAATGACGCTTAACACTTACTACATGTGTAGTCTTTCGGGAATTGCACCGAAACGCAAACGAGTTGACACAAACGATTGGTGAATAAACGAAAAGCGTCAAAACAGTAATTATGTGATAATTATGTGTTAGACTTATGTGTTATGTGATAACATCGTTATAAACACTAACTCAAGATATAAACAAGTTAGTTAAGCTAGATAAGTAATACTTAGAAGTGGAGGGGCCAAAACGTAACATAGTATTATTATAAATAATAATAATACTAAACCCTAACTTATTATTCTCTTCCCCCACAATCCCGATCGGAATTCTTCCCCCTTCTCCCTTGGCTGCCGCCACTTATAAACACACATTCAACCAAGATCTCAAGCCTTTGATCGAAGATTAAGGTGCTAGGAAGGTATAAACGACTATCCTATGCATCCTTTATACTTAATTTCGATGTTTAATGGGTTAATTGAAAACCCTAGAGGCCGATTTTATGTGTGTATGTAGTTCTTATGATTGTTGTTGATTTGATGATGATTTGATAACTAGATTGGATATTGTTACATGTTAATTGCTTGTGTCTTTGATTTGAGTTCAAACAAAAACCCTAATCATGTATGTAATGTGTAATTGATATGCATGGATAGTGATTATGGAGTCTAGAGTGTTAGATGAATGAATGATGATCCATAGATAGTTAATATGTTGAGTTTGGATGCAAACAGTTTCTGGACAGATTGTGTTATTGATGTTTAATTGACTGTAATGAGGTGTAAATATGAAAATTGGTTGAGATTATTGATACTACAGTAAAGTAGGTTGAGTCTAGTTTCTAAATAATATAAATTTGTAATTTTTGGACAAGTAAAGGTTAACTTTTATGATTTCACAAAAACATTGTGCAAAGCTGAGTTGTTAGACCTGCTGTTAGGTTGTTTTGTAAATGTTATATCTCATGAACTACGAGACCAATTGGGTTGGTTCCACTTCTGGAAGTTGACTTATTGAGTTAGAAACCTAACCCAAGTGGTCTTGCATTTATTGGATTTTTCGTTTAACGGGAATTTCAAATAACATTCTGTTGCGCATGAATTTGACTGTTATGAGTTTGCTGTAATGATTTGATGATTGTGAGAAACCTATGAGGAATAAAAATATAATAAAATATGTTCTGGAAACCTAAGACATATGTTCTTTTGTGATGATTTTTGGTAAATTAATTGTGATACTGTGATCAGTGAGATAGTACAATCTTTCAAGTATAATTTCTGTCTCGGTGAAACTAGCTGCTGAGTTTTGTGAAAATGCATGAAACATGATACTTGCTATATAATTGTTATGTTTTGACCTAATTACCCTTGCGGGGAATAATTGCTAATTGATTGTCATGATTTGACCAAATTGCCCTCATGGGGAATAATGACTAGTTAATTGTTATGTGTTGACCAAACTGCCCTTACGAGGAGTAATTGCTAGTGATGTACTTTATGAATACATGACACGTAAATGATTGCTTACACATGTAACGTATCACAAATACACATGTTAAAGTCACACACGATTCACAAACGAAACACGAAACATGTTATGCGCATAGGTATTATGTGCCGGGTCTAGAGACTCGATAATATTCAGACACTTGGAAAAATCACTTTGTTGTTTTAGAACGCTAGAGAGAGTTTTTCTGTGACGCGCATCTTGGTGATTTAATTTGGGAATTTCTTCGCAAACAGTGAGTTTCACTTTCCCCTTTTAAACTTTTTAAACGCTTTTCACTTGGGGGAGATAACATACTCCGAAAACGCATTTAGGATTTTGTTAATATAGATTATATATCACTTGTAAAGACTAAGTGGCAAACGCGTTAACTAAAGTCCTTCATTCACATCGAACCGTTTAATATTGGATAATAGCGAGTCATTTGTTGAGTAGTACTACTGGATTTGACAAACCCCACCCAACGCTAAACTCGACTGGTGGTCGAGTGGGTGTAATCTTGGCTAAACACATACCATGGTCTGGATGACCTGGTGGCAAGGCAAATGATAAACAGTCAATTTCGGTGTTGAACACTTAGTGATACTTGTTTTATAGGCTAGCTACCTATAGATATATAATTGACATAACATTATCTGGTAACGCAAAACGCTGTAACGCAAAACGCTGTAACGCAAAACGCTTAACGCAAAACGCTGAACGCAAACGCTAAACGCTTTATTTTTATTTAAACTTGTGAACTCACCAACCTTGTGTTGACACTTTTAGTATGTTATTCTCAGGTAGCCGAGGCGGGCGCGCGGTTTAGGATCATGCATTGCTTGAAACACTTTTAATTATGCAAACTTATTTTAAACTGTGATCATTGGGTTTTAAGTCGTCCTGCGTGACGCAACATTGGTTTCTATGGTTTTACGCTTCCGCATTTAATTACTCGTAAACGTTTTCATGGTTTTGAAACTTTGTTTTATGGTTTGATTATAACTAATGATTCCGATCCTGTTAGTTCACACCCTCTGACGGTAAAACTCCGTTAGTGGATTTTGAGGGTGTGACAAAGACGGTTATAGTTTGAGTTAGTACTCTACTTTTGGATTATTTTATCAAGTTATGTTGGTTTATTATATGATTATTTCCTTACGACCAAAGAATAATATGTTATTTTAATTTTAGCATTGTAGTTTTTTAAATTTTTTGTTTTGTTTTCTAGGATACTCAAAACCCGATTAACCCAACCCGAAAAAACCCGAACCCGAATTACCCAAACCCGAAAAACCCATGACAGATTCGGGTCAAGATTTAAAACTTTGAAACCCGAAGAACCCAACCCGAAAAACCCGAAACCCAAAAAACGAACCTGAAGAACACCCCTAATACACACTATTGTATATTTGCAATTGAAGATTGATACATACATCGTATGTGTAATACAAAATTAATGCACATGTGCACCGTATCGACGTTTTTTTTATATATTTTTTGTATATTATACAACACTACTACACATATACAATACACAAATTTTGAATATATGCAATTAAACACTATTGAATATAAAAATACATAGTAATACACATGTGTAATACAACAATATCGCACAGTAATACGTATATGCATTGCAATGTCTTTTTTTTTTATTTTTTTCTATTGAAGAGTAACAAAATGTAAGAATAATGGAAAAACAAAAATTAAAAATATTTTTTTATTTTTTAATAAAATAATTTTTTAAAAGTTTTTAAGTTTTCTCTCTAAGAATGAGTTTTCTCTTGATCATCTCCCTATATAAATATATAAAAAACATATATCAACCTAGAGGACTTGCTTGATGGACAACCAATGCGACGGACTTTGCTCTTGCCTCTTGCCAGTGGACGGTGGTGGTCCGATGGCTATTTCCGGGTGCTATCTCATGTCCTTGAATCTATAATTGAGACTTGAATCGTCGCGCCATCTCCTCCTTGAATCGGTGATTCAAACTTAAATCACCGGTGCTATCTCTTTGCAAGAAATTTACCATATTTGTTTGATATAAAACTTGAATATGTGATTCAGATTTGTTCTATACTTAAACGTTAGATTAGTTTTTGTAACTTAGTATTTTTAGGATTCTGTGTATCTATGAATAATATTAAGATTATTTATGTCTATGAGTGTTTATACTTTATATTTGAAAAGTTTCATTTGATCGATGGGAAAAATGAATGTATTTGTTGTGGCTTCTTCTTTTCCTTTTCTATTTTTTAATTAAGATTTTCGGATTTCCGTTAATTATCCGAACAGATATCTGAAATTTTGAATATCTGAACCTAGGATATTCGATATTTCGGATACGAATTCGGATAGTGAAATCCACTATCTGATGGGCTCGGATATCCGAAGTTTATATATCCGAAACTCCGGATATCCAACTTTGAACACCCTATACCAGGTGGTGGCAGTGGTGTGTGTGCCGGAGATGGGCGGGAGCGGGGAGCGGTGGTTGGTGATGGCAGGTGGTGGTAGTGGATGGTGGGGAGCGATGATTGGTGGTGGCGGCGGCGGTGGGTGGTGGTGGCGGTAGAGGAGGCGGAGGCAGTGGTGGTGGTGGTGAGAGGGCAATGGGTGGTGGAGGTGAAATACTGTGAAAAAGGGATAAAAAAAGGAGGGTACATGAAATGAATTTTGGGTATTTTAGGGGGAATGAAATTGACATGGTAAAGAGTGATTCCAGTCTATTGACCAACCACACATCTTCTTTTTCATTCCTTCGTAATGGTTCATTCCATTCTGCTTCGCATTCATTGATATCTGTGACATTCATCATTTTTGAAACCCGAAAAACCGATCCATTTTAAATTTTCGACAACTTTCGGATATTCAGTTATTAACAAAATGGTGAATTGTTTTTGAATTTATATCCATGATGTTATTTATGTTTCTAATGTTATTAATTATTTATGATGGTACAAATTTAATTCTAAGTATTATATCTTTATTTAATCAATTGAGTCAAAGACATTCAATTGGTTATAAAAACAATTAATTAGTCAAAATCAATGATTTCAAGCCTTATGACTAATCTTTTGACTAACAATCAAATTAACTCACTTTAACCTTGTTATTAACGATTTTTAGCCTATATAAAGCTCACTCATTCTCTACATTCTTTGCACAACTAATTTACACTCAAAATCATTCAAGCTTGTTAATTTCTCTTAAGTCTCAAGTTTGACTTTCAAAAGACACCTGCTCAAGAATTATTATTTTCTTTTTCTTTTGTGATCCAATCTCCGGGTAATGTTTATTTCTTGTCATTACGCATGAAGATTGTTTCCATGATGACAACCCAAACGACATTTATGGAGACATATCATCCTTCGTAATCAGCTCACTTATGTGTAACATCGTGAAAGTTTCAGATCAAAAATGCCATGTTTCAAAAGTAAAAGGACCAAAAAATGACAAATTCTAAACTCCTGGGTTAAAAATGAAACTTCTGTCTTCGCGGCCTATCGCGATACGCGATCGCCCAAAGAC
The DNA here is from genome assembly GCF_021521415.1 of Bidens hawaiensis. Classification (NCBI taxonomy): domain Eukaryota; kingdom Viridiplantae; phylum Streptophyta; class Magnoliopsida; order Asterales; family Asteraceae; genus Bidens; species Bidens hawaiensis. The sequence goes on along the minus strand of NW_027496567.1, from coordinate 191,581 downwards.
CAACGTCATCGCGTATCGTGATGACGGGTCTGACAGGCGTGACATGTGTCACCACGTGTCAACTGGTGGAACTACGTGTCACCACGTGGCATCGCGTCCGCCATGTTGCAGCCCTAGTGATGAATGTGCATGCCTACGTCGCGATACGCGACGACATGATCAAGGGACCATCGCGTATCGCGATGGGTCCCCTGATCAGCCTATAATAGAGGCCTTTGGCCCTCTCACTCCTCATACCATTTTTCGCACAACTTTCTCTCACTAAAAATACTCTCTCTCACTACCTAGATAAACGTGCCAAGCCTCCTCGATTTCCATGCCCAAATCGAAATTATCTCGAAGTACGTGCCACCTACCGACAACATTATAATCAAAGACCGAGCCATCCCGAGACGACCCAACGAACCACCTCGTTGTGTGTACCGACGTGTTGCAAAGATTTGGTATGCCTCGATTCGCGTGACAAGAGAAGTGTTGATCAAGAAATTCAAGAAAACGAAATGACCTCGAAGTGTTGCTCGATTGTCTAGTGTTTTATAAGCCAACAAAGGAAGGCATAATGCCCAAATAAAATATTAATATAATAATAAAAGGCTTAAAACCCTAAGTCGAGGATATACTCGATGCCTCGAAAATAATAAAATAAAATATAACAATGAAATATAAAAGAAAGATAGATGTATAAAATAATTCTTTGTTATAAATGTTATTTAAGTTTATTATTATTCTTAGATAATAAGTAAAAGAAAAGTATACATTTCTTAAACAAGAAGAAACGTAATGTTTAAGAAAACTAAATAAGTTAAATTAAAGATTTTAACTTATAAAAGAACGAAAAAATATTTAAACTAAAGGTTTAGAAGAATATATATTTGAGGTAAAAATTATAAAAAGAGACTAGAGGTCTTAAGCCGGATTAAAGATCCGACAAACAAAAGGTTATACTCGTACTATAGGTGCGAGATAGCAAAAAAGGGAAAGACCCGGTCAGTGTATTGAAGCTGATCAATTTCAAGGTGAATACGCCCCAACTTTATAAACTTGTATTAATCGAGTCAAACAAATAAATGATTACGTATCTCTAAAACATTATAAACAAAAGTAATCGCTAGCCCTCAAGCTATCGTGTACGTTTGTTTGGATCCTTACATATGTGGTAAAAAGTCGGTGGGCACACCGCACCACACCTGGTCATGACCTCCTCCACGATGGGCCGGACCTAAGTTGCGTCCGAGTGAGATTGACCATGTGTATACGTATGGTACCTAAGTAATGTCGAACGCTGCGGTGTTTGCTGGGGTGTCTTGTGTGTGACTTAAGTATATAATTGTGTTTTGTTTTAAGACTTGATTATTCCTAAGCCACGATGGGCCGGACCTAAGTTATGTCTCGAGGGGTAATCAAGTAAAAGAAAATATTTTTGCGTCAGTATTCACCAGCATGTGTTGTTGACGTATTTTCTAAACATTTTGCAGGTAATCAAGAATAGGAGCTTGGAATGCTCGAAGTGCTTAGATATCCGATGGCTCGGATAATTTTGTTAATATTAAAATGATGCTTTGTATAAAACAACTAATATTTTATAAACACTAAACGGGAAACTTTTAAATCCCGTCTTTTGTTAATGTGAATATAATATTTTAACCCACGCTAATATTTTCGCATAAAACCCGTAACCCTGATTTATTTACAAATGCGGTACCAACATATGGGTCGCACGCCTAGGCCGTGGTCTGGGGTGTGACAAATGTTGGTATCAGAGCCATCAATCTTAGCGAATTAGGTATTGAATAATAATACCTAAGCTTCGATCCAAGTGAATAGGAAAAATATATATTTTATTACTTGTTTTATTAAAAGGAATAAGATAGGTTGGTAACCTTTTCTATCCCTCCTCAATCTAAACCACCCATAGATGCCGTTCAAGATGATGATGAGTGGATTCATGAAAGACGCGAGAAAGGCAGGAATTCCCGAACCTCTACCAAAGGACAATATGAGTCAGGACTACTACGAAGCCTTCTTCAATCAAGATAAACCGATCGACCGAACCAAACCGATCAACCGATCAACCTACCCAATGATCCACTGATGCAAGGGAACGATCCCCCAAGACAATCAAGCTATCATCCATCAAGCATACCGATGTACCATCCGTCTGACATTCCGACGTATCATCCGTCCGACGTACCATCTGTCTGACATACCGACGTCTCAACCACCGAATCCTCATCCGTCATATGCATTCCTCTCCAACAGGTAAACAAAGAGGAACCTGAATATGATCATCTGACTGGATGCAATGCCACTCCTACCAAAGAAGATGGCATACTGGAACTTCTACTTTCAACACAGTGGATTCTCAGCCCAACTCTTCTAAAGTATCATCCCAAAAGCCAAGAATGAGAGTCATGCTTCCATACAAAAGCTTTCGTCTACATTCGGTGCATGAGATCGCAAAACTGATGGAAGAAGAGGACCCAAAGGAGGAAGAAGATCTGGAAGAAGAAGAAGAGGACCCCCAAAGACGAACTTGAAGAAGAAACGACCCACCCCAATGGAGGAACCGACGAGTTGTGACTGTCCGCCAAGTCAAGGATGTCTGCAACTGTTCTTTCATAAAAGTCCAAACTATGGCTCCGTGGACCCTTACATGCGATTTCTCCAAGAACTCAAGAACAAGCCACTACCAAGTTTCCCACCGTATCAAGGCGAGATTCCATCATTCGAAGAACAAGCGAACTAAATCCGTGAACAAAATGAAGCAGCAGAAGCTTTCTTCAACCATCCGTCTGACGTTACATCATCAGCATACCCTAAGAATTATTACGACATCGTTATGATGGGGTATCCTGATCCGCCACCTCGATATGGATACCCGAACGAAATCCCGCAATCTCTGGAAAAGCATCTTGATAGGGCCTTGCATGAGACTGATGATCTAAGAAAGAAGGTAGCTGTTGATTGAGCCAACAAGAAGAAGATATGAGACAAGCTTCTTCGAAAATTTAACAAGATGACCAAGCTGGTGAAGAAATACATGAAGGACTGAGGACCCGAAGTGAATTGGATAGTGCTGTGTGTTATGTAATATGTAATAAAGAATGTTGAATTGTTCTAAGAATAAGGATAAGGATATATATATCGAGTAATGATATATATATATATATATATATATCATTTATGAAATACATATATATATATATATATATATATGTTTGTGTAATGAATAAAACATGTATTTAAGAAAAGAATGTTATTTAAATTTCAGAAAAAATGTCAATTCAAAACAACGCTTCAGCTTCTCGAAAGGAAGCAGAAAATATAAAAGATAAAGAAAAAGAAAAAGAACAAGAGAAAGAACAAATACCCGATAAATACATGAACCAAATACAAATGATGATAAAAGAAGCCATGAGAGCCGAATCTCACATAAGAACCCAATCTCGACAATCTCATTTTGTTGAACCATCCCAAAAATCTGTTAAATCCAAACCTCGTCCTAATCCATCCAACTTGAGGAGAGTTTCCATGAATCAAATGCTGATGGCGGCATAAAACAAAAGTTTAAGAAACTCAAAATTGAAAGCTGCTCCTTTAAAGACTTAAGTATTTGGACCCAAAGAATTTTATGGCGACAAGTCGCCATTGCGACTGTTAGATGGCTTGAAGAGATGGAGTTAATTGTGATTATAAGCAAATGTTCCGAACAAGAAAAGATTCAATACTTTGCTCAAATGTTCAAAGGCGAAGCTTTAGAGTGGTAGAATACATTGATAATGAGCAAGGGAAGGCAAGTGTTGTACAACTTACTGTGGGAAGAGTTTAAGGAGATGATGATGGGGAAGTTCTGCCTGATGCATGAAAAAGATCAAATCTAAATAAAGTTCCTAAACCATAGAATCGTAGGAACCAATCTTCGAGAATACAACACGAAATTTCATGAATGTTGTCTTCTTGTGCCCCAGCTGGTAAACCCCGAGTTCAGCAAAGTCACTCGTTATATTTGGGGACTTCCGCGGGAAATCCGCGACATGGTAAGGTCACACCTCCCTCAAACTGCCGACTCTGCGATGGAGTTGGCTGGATATATGATGAGCGGTATGATCCGCAACAAAGAAGAAGACAAGAAAGTCGTACCGTCAAACGATCACAAGAAGACTGGAGGAAGCGCCCGATTCAAGGGCAAAGGCGTAAATCAACACAAATATGGATTCAATTCCAATTACTCTCCATGCAAGACTTGTAAAAAGTATGACAAAGGTAAGTGCCACTTCGCTTCGTCTTCAACCGCCACTATTTGCGACTCCTGTCACAAACCCGGCCATCCAACGACTGATTATTGAAAGAAGACAATGACCTGTTACAACTGCAAAATGGGTCATCTGAGCTTTGATTGCCCTAAGAACAAACCCGTGACTAGTTGTGTGGGTGGAAGTGGTCAGAAAAATGAAACCAAGAAGGGCAATGCAAGTGTCTTCATGCTTGAAGCTCGAAACGCGGCCGACATACTGGAAACCATCACAGGTACGGTTTTAGTTAATGACACGTATGCTAGGGTTCTATTCGATTCAGGTGCCAACTTAAGTTTCACAGATTATAGCTTTTGTAGTCTATAAACCAACCTTTAACGAAACTAAATAAAACTCTAAGCGTCGAGACCGCTAGTGGTGAAATCGTTAAAATCTCCGAAGCTCTAGAAAATGTAAAACTTTTATTAGCTGGATACGTTCTGCCTATTCAATTGCTACCAATAACTCTTGCTAGTTTTGACATTGTACTTGGTATGGATTGGTTCTCAGTAAATCATGCTCGTATCATTTGCAATTGCAAAACCGTTGAACTTCGAGCCCCTGATAAATGAACAATTCGAATTGAAGGGGACAAAGACGCTGGCCAAGTTAGCATAATATCCATGATAAGGGCTAACAAATGTTTAAATCAAGGATGCTTAGCATTCATGGCCTACGCCACCAAAGAATCCAATACGAAGGAGATAAAGGACGTGCCTATTGTCTCCGAATTCACTGATGTATTTCCTGATGAACTTCCTGGTATTCCTCCTGATAAAGAAGTCGAGTTTAGGATCGATCTTATGCCTGAAACCGCACCAATCGCCAAGGCTTCGTACAGATTTGCACCGATCGAGATGAAAGAACTAAAGAAGCAACTAGATGAGCTACTCGAGAAAGGTTTCATCCGACCAAGTTCATCGCCATGGGGAGCGGAGCACTATTCTTTTCGTCAAAAAGAAGGATGGATCTATGCATATGTGTATTGACTACTGAGCCATAAACAGAGTTACCATCAAGATTCGTTACCCACTCCCTCGAATCGGCGATCTTTTCCACCAACTTCAAGGCGCAAGCTATTTCTCAAAAATCGATCTGCATTCTGGCTATCACCAACTTAAGGTTCAATCCAAAGACATTCCAAAAACCGCTTTTGGAACAAGGTATGGACATTATGAGTTCACGGTCATGCCGTTTGGTCTCACTAATTCCCCAGCCGCGTTCATGGATATGATGAATCAAATTTGTAAGCCTTACTTGAATAAATTAGTTATCGTATCTATCGACGACATATTTATTTACTCTAAGTCTAAGGACGATCATGAAACTCATCTCCTAACCTTACTTGAATTACTTAGAACCAAGAGATTGTACTCCAAGTTCTCGAAATGCGAATTCTGGCTTCATGAAGTACAATTACTTGGACACATCATAAACGTGAATGGAATTCAAGTGGACCCCTCAAAGATTGAAGCTATCTCTAGGTGGGAGATTCGAAAGTCGCCAACTGAGATCCGAAGTTTCTTGGATTTGGCCGGCTATTACCGAAAATTCATTGAAAATGTCTCTCATATAGCCGTTCCCCTAACCTCGTTAACCCGCAAGAACATCCAGTATGAATGGGGAACCAAACAACAAGAGGCGTTCGATATACTCAAACAAAAACTCACCCCAAGCACCTATACAGGCTTTGCCAGATGGTATAGATGATTTTGTAGTCTTTAGTGATGCATCTCACCCTGGTTTGGGATGCGTACTAATCCAACGCAAGAAAGTAATCGCCTACACCTCTTGTCAACTCAAGGTACAAGAAAAGAACTACACAACTCATGATCTAGAGTTAGGCGCCATAATATTTGCGTTGAAGATATGGAGGCACTATCTCTATGGAGTCAAATTTGTCGTGTTTACCGATCACAAGAGTTTGAAACATATCTTTGAACAAAAAGAACTCAGTATGCCTCAAAGACGATGGATGGAAACTTTAAATGACTACGACTGTGAAATCGTCTATCACGAAGGTAAAGCCAACGTTGTGGCTGATGCTTTGAGTTGTAATGAACCTGAAAAGCCAAAAAGAGTTCGAGCTCTACGATTAGAACTCCAAGAAGATCTGATCGATCAAATCTAATCCGCTCAAGTCCAAGCAATAAATGAGAACAAGATCTCCGACTAAAAACGTAACGACATTATTGAATCGCTAATCAAGGGTGACGATGGTATACTTAGAATGGGAAACCGGATTTGGGTACCGATCATTGGGGACTTGCGTGAAAAGATAATGAATGAAGCTCACAAGTCCAAATATATGATGCACCCCGGTAGTGACAAAATGACAAAAACCTAAAGCCGAACTACTAGTGGAATGGAATGAAAAAGGACATCGCTTCGCATGTTGCAAAATGTTTGACGTACTTGAAAGGGTCAAGGCTGAACACCAAAAGCCCTCGGGATTGCTTCAGCAACCCGAACTCCCCGTCTGGAAATGGGAATTAATAACAATGGACTTCATCAAGAAACTCCCGAAAACAACTCGTTAACATAATGCCATTTGGGTTATCATCGATAGATTAACCAAATCCGCTCACTTCATACCAATCAATGAATATTACTCAATTGATAAATTAACGCGTATCTATATGAAAAACATCGTTGCTTTGCATGGAGTACCGTTGTCTATTATTTCTGATCGAGACAACCGATTGACGTCTCATATCTGGAAGAGCTTCGAACAATCATTAGGCACAAAGTTAAACCTTAGCATAACCTATCATCCTCAAGCCGATGGGCAAAGTGAAAGGACGATTCAAACGTTGGAAGATATGCTCCGCACTTGTGTGATAGACTTAGGTGGAAGCTGGGATGACCATCTTCCTCTAATGGAATTTTTGTATAACAATAGTTATCACACGAGTATTCAACCCGCATCATTCGAAGCGTTATATGGCCGAAAATGTAGAACGCCCGTGTGCTGGTCTGAAACTGTAGATAATCAATTGTCTAGACCCGAAGTAGTCCAAGAAACCACCTATAACTTTCTGCAAATCCGCGAACGGATTAAGACTGTGCAAGATCGCCAAAAGAGTTACACCGATGTCCGTCAAAAGCCGTTAGAATTCAACGTAGACGATAGAGTCTTGTTGAAAGTTTCACCATGGAAAGGCGTTATTCGCTTCGGTAAAAAAGGAAAGTTAAGTCCTCGATTCGTTGGACCATTCGAAGTACTCGAACGAATTGGTACTGTTGCTCTCGACTCGCTTACTTAACATGTGAGTTTTTCATAACCATGTAAGTCCCGAATCTGGATCACTACAATTATGATATCAACAAACCAAGTATTGGTGTGGAATTCCAATACTAGGTGATTCAAGAACACAAAATAACTCAAACAAGTAACACGATAATACTCCAAATGCACACGATTATATTAATAAATCGTCTGGTACATGAGTTTGCTTTCTTGATGATGGCTACTACTGATTAACAACTTCTATAATGTGAACAACCCCATAAACCCTATACATGTTATCTATATATAGGGAAACCAAAACAACCTAGCCCAACAAAGCCCAAGCCCAAACTAGCCTAACCAAAATCCATAGGGATTTCGGTATTACACCAATGTAATTCTTCAACTCGTCTTCGTTTACATCAGTTTAGTCTTGATCATGCCATGGCCTTTTGATATGCGTCAGTCTAACCAATTTATGGCCCAACAATCTCCCCCTTAGACTGATGCTTTCAAAAGCCTTCAGGATATTTACTTGAACATGATCAGCAACTTCAGCATCTGCATCCAATACTCTACCATCCAAATACCTTCAGAATCTTTACTTGAACATGATCAGTAACTTCAGCATCTGCATCCAATACTCTACCATCTCCCCCTTTTTGACAGCATCTTCCAATTTGAATCTCAGATACTTCATATGCTTCCGTTGCAAGAAATCAGTCTTGAAAGAACAATCAACTTTGATAGAAATATCAATCACAATATTTATGAAAACAATTAAATAAAACAAAATAAGACAGACATATTTTTGTAATTTTTATTTTTTTGGTTTTTTTTATGATTTTCTTGAAAAGACTTGAAATGAGATCATACCAGCTAAACCAACTATAACACACATAACCGACATCAGATTTCATGGGATGAGAACAAAAGCATGGTTCAAATTTAAAACGCTTTCTTAACGCATTTGTTTCGACAAGAGTAATCAAGAAGTAAAAAATAAAATAAATGAAATAAAATAAAACCAAAAACAACAAATAAAACAAATTTAATCACCCGGTCTTCTTGTAATCTAGCAAAAATTTGGGATCAAGTTTCAGTTTCTAATAAAAACGCCGCCTTTTATGAAAAGATCCGAACATGGAATCATATTGTTTAAGGTGCTGTTACAAGGATTCATGTTCAGCGTTATTATGACATAAAGAGACAGGTTGATAGCAGGTATAACGAACTTAGCGTGATTTTCATTGCATCAGTGATATGAATTAGGTTCGGTTCGGCATAAAGCTTAGATGGACATCACTAATGGACCTGTGATGCCTCCTATCTCTTCTCAAAGCGTATTTGGCTTTCCCCATATCACCCCAATTTGACTCCAACCCCCTAGTGCTTGATCAAAAGATTTTTATAGATACTTAAGCAGAATTTTAAGCTTTAAGGTTGAACGTTGGACTTACAAGCCATCCGGACTTACAGGCCTTTCATTCGAGACTTGACATGACTTACTTTTATGCCCCCATCTCTGTAGTTCTAGTTTGACCCTTTAAGCTTTTGAAATGCGATTTTTTTAAATAACACAATAATCTATTTTTTATTTTTTATTTTTTTATTACTCAAGCAATAACTTAGAACATAATATTTTTGGTGATCAAGACACTAACGGGCTCATGTATGACTGGGTAATTGCTTTTCTGCCTATCCTTCGGAGAGATGTATATGGAGACATGCACATTTCTTCAGAATGACTCTGTACAGTAAGTTTATCAAGTTTAGTTTATATCACTTCAACTTTTACGCATCATGGAAAGCTACCATACAAATCAAATTTAGGGGTATCAATCGTGTCGGGTTGACGGGTTATCGGGTTAATAGGTTCCGGGTTGGCAGGTTGGCGTGTTAAGATTCTTCAACCCTAACCCAACCCATATATTTATTCGTGTCGTGTAGTGTCGTGTCGACCCATTTAAATTCGTGTCGTGTTCGGATTGTGTTTCTGGTTAACCCGTTTACGTTCATTTATGAATATGATTAATATCTAGTGGCTTATTAATAACCTATACAATCAATTACTCTTATTCATATAAAACATTTTAATAACTTTGTGATAGATCTAATTATTTTTGTGTATTTATCTCTCATTTTCATTTAACAAACTTAGGTTCACATATTTTGCTTAACATAAGAATAAACTAATGGAAATAATAATAGAATAGACGGTTATGACTAATAGAATATAAATATTGGAAAGTGAAGAGTGGATAAAAATATTTAATAAGTAATTAGTTTAATTTTTAAAAGTTAATAATGTGTGAAAAATTATGCATCATATTATTTAACCTTAAAATTTAACACTTCTTCTCTAATATCAAAATATTAACTTTTATAAAAGTTTTAAACGTGTTAACAGGTCAACCCACTTTTTGACGAGTCATGTTCGGGTTGACTCATATTTTTTACGGGTCTGGTTCGGGTTGACCTATTTAAGAAAACGGGTCGTGTCAGCCGACCCAAAAGCTATATTTTTTCGTGTCGGGTTCGTGTCGGGTTTCGGGTCGTGTCAGGAATTGACAGCCCTAAAATCAATGACTGTTCTAGAGCCTTTTAAGATTAATAACTTCACCCGTTACGCACACAGAAACAATTTATCTATCATTTTCCAAAGGTTGGATCAATTTTCATTTGAAAATACTTTGAAGCTTCTAAAAAGTTGTTAACTGAATAATCATATCACTTCCCAAAGAGTTGCAGAAGACACGCATGTTAAGAACTCAGTCATCCCAGTCACTCTTCAGTTTTCAGGTAAATGGCTATCCCGTATGACCACTAGTGATTAACAGGACCAAAACACATATGAGAATACGTGTCCCTCCAACTTGGAATTACCGACATAATTTAAAGTGAAAGAATTCAAAACATAAAAGCACATCACAATCGCCCCAGATACTTTCAGTCTTTAGGTGAATGGCTATCATGTGAGTCTACGAGTAGATGACAGGACCAAACATATACAAGTATATGTCCTCAAACTTGAGCAACCGACATAATTTTAAGCGAAAGTGAATTTTTGTATTTCTAATTTTTTATAATTTTCTCAATAAAAACACACACACTCATTTTGAATTTTTTTAATTTTCTCCCCCTAAATTTGTGCAAATATTTTGACCGAAAGGAAAACTTTTATGTACAAATTTTGACCGAAACGCAGTATTTAATAATAATATAGGATGAAGTGTGATAGTCAGCCAACTGATATACTATCATTTCTCATGTACGTTCAAGTCATTTTCTCAATTTTTTTTGAGAAACAAAATACATTGCACTTGAAAAACTATACGTGAACATATTTTTTGTATTTTTTAAAATTTAAAATTTAAAATTTTTTTGATTGATCAATATTTCATACAAAAGTGATACGGTTACCTTTTATCTTCAAGACATAATTTTCCCATTTGTGAGAATCTCCCCCTAGGAATAAGCTTGTTTTGAGATTCTGCATCCTTGTAGTTGAATGTCTGGAAAAAACCTTTTTAATATGCAATGTATTCCCTGATTTGTTCCTACACACTTAGAGAGCAGATTAAAAACGTTCTATCACCCTAAAATCCAGTCCAGGCAACAAATAATCCATTTCATGGTTTAAAGAATTAAAAAACAATGGATATGTGCCCTGTCATGTGCCTGGAATAACCCATTTAATAAATAATGAATTTGTGGTTGTTCCTACACGCATAGCGGGATCAGTTGGACGTAGGAACCCAAGTCATAAGTGTCTTGGGGTTCCCTTGAGCATCAACATGTGTGACCTCTTGCCAACTCATAACATTCCCATCTTTAACATAATCATTTGTTAATACAGATCTGTTTGCTGAGTTTTAAGTTTCCAAGTCTGTCTTGGTTTAGTGAAATTTGAAAGAACAGAATTTGGAGTGGAACAATTCAAATTCGAATTCTTAGAACTCTCAACACTTTTTGACTTCTGAAAATTTATTTTTCTTTTAAAAGTTTCTAAATCATTTGAATGCAAACCTGTCATATTAACTTTGAATCCTTGAGTATCAGTGACCCGTTGTACAGATACTCGTGGTTTTGTAAAATAAGCATTTTGTTTAACCACTGGATTCGGTTGAAACTTGTTACCTTTCACTTGAGAAGCTTATCTATTAACAGCACGGTAGTGACACTCCTTTGCCAAATGCCCGCCGTTCCCGCATACGAAACATGCCTTTATCTTTCTTCTAATGTCAACGGAAGCACTTGCCTTATGTTGGAATTCCTTCTTAGGAAAGGTTTTTCCATTCTTCTTGCCCCTTGGTGCAGCCTTCTGATTTTGCTTGTAATAGGGAACATATAGACGATGAACACAATTTCTGGCTATATGTCCTGGCGTGCCACAGTGGTAACATGTTTGCCTCTTAATATAAGTAGCACCCAATGATTTATCAACACATGGAGATCCGGAGGATCTATGAGGACGAGACTGTCCTTGTTGTGCTGATTTCTTATGTGCCTTCCCTTTGTTGCCACAACTCTGTGTATTATTATTAGTACAATTTTGTGTTGTGGTGTCATCTGAGTTTGATGACACGTTAGAATAAGATTCATTTTCACTAACCTGAACCCATTTACTATTAGAAGCAACATCATTTACTATATCTACACATGAAGTAGAAGCATCAAAATTGTTCACACATATAAAAACAGGCTTGATTTCCTATAGGGCTCCAGATCCAACAATTTCAGATTGAACCTGTTTACCATACTTCACGTCTCTTACCTTTTCTTCCTGTTTTTTGGTAAGAGGAAGACTAGTATAATTGTCATTGTATGGTGGGGGTACTTGACTATATCCTATACCCTCACCTTCGTTTACTTTCCACCATAATTGATTTTCAATAATTGAATTGACTACATTACTGGAACCTTCGAATTTTTTAAAGTCTAGTTCGGCCCTTTCAAATTTACTAGTTAGATTCAAAATTTCTAACTTGGAGGCTTCCAGTTTAGCAGCTAGTTCAGCGATTCCTTGTTGACAACATTTTATACTAAATTCAGACTTAAGTTTTGAAAAATCCTTTTGAGTTGCTTCTATCTTATCAAGAAACCCTTTTTCATTTTTTTAAGTTTGAAATTTTCAGATTTTACTCTTTCCATGTCTCTAATTAAGTTATCATTGTGGAGCTTATATAATTCTATCTTATCAATACAATCTTGAGAGCATGGTTGAAAACTTAACTCTGTAGACGAACTCTGAAATACTACTTGTGAGGGAGCAGACTGATTTAGAGTAATTCCAAACATTGAGATGGGTTGTAGAGAATCTATTGAGTAGTTAAAGGAATTGATCTGATTTTCCCGCCAAAATTTTTCAAAAAAAATGATCACCAAAATTCTCAAGAAAGATGTCACACTCAAAAGAAGCGTCTAGGGAAAATTTTATTCAAGACAAGTTTTTCCGATTTTCCCGCCAAAAAATTCACCGAAAATCACCAAAAAAAAAATATTTTTGCCAAAATTTTCAAAAATGAATTTTACTTATAAAGAGTATTATGGAAAAATTTCGTTCAAGAAAAATTTTCCCGCCAATAACTTAAAGCTTGACCGAGAGCTAGCTTTGGCCGAGAACACGTGTTGACCGTGAACAGATGTTGACCGAGAACAGGTAGCGTTGACTGAGAACTCACAACTTCGACCGAGAACAGCTAAAAATGGCCGAAAACACTTATACTTGACCGAAAACCCTTAATGTTGGCCGAGAACACTAGTTTTCTGGCCGAAATCTCTTATACTGAGCCGAGAACGATCAAAAGTTAGCCGAAAACACTTGTTTTTGGCCGAAATCAATTCAACTAGGCAGGGAACTTATGATTGTTGGTAGAAAACTAAGGACTGCAGCCGAGAACCCTTAAAACAAATTGAAATCAACTTAAAATAACCGAGAACCAATGTTGACTTGATTATTTAGGAAACAAATCAAATCCCGAAATTTAGGGATTTGAACTAATTTCAAAAATTAAATCAGTTATCTTCCCAAAATAATTTTCTCCCAAACACACCAAAATTAAACTCTTTCTTCCAATAATCAGATCAACACCCCACAAATCTTGAATTTTCCGATGAACACAAAAAACAATTCACCAAAAAAAATCCAGAAATCTTGAATCCGTTGATATCACAATAACGAGCCTGAATCGGTTAAAGGCTCTGATACCAAGTGTAAGTCCCGAATCTGGATCACTACAATATGATATTAACATGAACACGATGTTAGTGCGGAATCCTAACACAGTGGTGATTCAAGAATGATGTAGAAGAACAATATGAAAATAATGAACATGTAATACTCCAAATGCACACGATTATATTAACAAATCATCTGGTACATGAGTTTGCTCTCTTGATGGTGGCTACTACTGATTAACAGTATCTATCAATATGAACAACCAACCATAAACCCTATCCAATGTATCTATATATAAGGGAAACACACAACCTAGCTCAACATAAAGCCTAAAGCCCAAACTAGCCTAACCAAAATCCATAGGGATTTCGGTATTACACCAAAGTAATTCTTCAAATCGTCTTCGTTTACATCACTTTTGTCTTGATCATGTCGGGGCCTTTTGATATGCGTCAGTCTAACCAATTTATGACCCAACAAACCCCCTTTTTAACTCTTTTAATATTTTTGGGTGTATCATGTCACAAGTTTTTATTTTGTTAGTTATGCGCTTGTTTACAAAACAATTCACATTTATCATACATGTTAATATTATTCTTGCATATTGTTTATGGTTATACGTGAACTTACTTGCAACGTGTTTACTGTTTTTATGGTGGAAGTTACGCAAACGCAAACGCATACACATAGTGGGAGGGTCCGACGGGACGTCCCTGCACCGTCTAACGTTACGACTTCGGTTGTTTACGTAAGGTGGTTCTCATTTCCTCGACTTCTGTGGCTTCGGCTAAATGAACGGGATGGCGACATTATTTGATTTCATTTACATTATGTTTGAATGTTTATTGCATGACGATCATTGAATCACACATATTTTATATATTTATATACGCAAAAACTTATGAAAACTCATCAACATGTGTTGTTGACAAAATATATTATTTTAAACGTGCTACGGGTTGATACGATGAAGTGACATGACAAGAAAATTAGTTATACCTTAGGATTATTTCAATGAATAATATTTGCTTCATTTAGATGTGATGTTCTTTTTGTCTCATTATCAAACTATGTGTGTACTTGCGAAAATATGAAATAAAATAAATATATTGTCACTGTTAATAGTTTTACGAGCTTATGAGTGTCTGTACATTGCACCTGGGCGTATTCCACTTAAATCCTAGGTGGTATCAGAGACAGGTTATAAAATAGGTGGTTACACGTAACGACCTAGAATACTTATAGTTTATTTTTAGGGCCCCAATTGCATGCATAACCTATGTGCTATTTGCCCGCATCTTTTAAGATTGTTCATATGCTTCAAGTATATTTTACAATATTCTATAACCCCACATGTACACATACTCACAAACAAACTCTAAGGCTTATGCATAAGTAATTTTGTAATCTTTTATATTTTTCATCGAATTTATGATGTTTAGTGTAACAATTCGTGTTTCTATATTTTGATTTTCGTTGTCATTAAAGATGGTTTTACTCGACGGGTATGTAGTAACTAGAAGAAAGACACACTTGTTTTTCGAATCCTTGGCACCGAAGTATTAAACTTAAGGATAAGCAATGTGTATAACTCACAATCAACCACGGGACCTGGTTGCTTACTTGGAGGATTAGGAAAAGATGCTGAAACTTATTAGGCCAAAACATACCATACCAAACGTCATATGAACTACTAATTTAAGTTATCAAACGTGATATTTTCCTTTGTGAATAGAAAGTGATTTCATCTTACTCTTAAAAATTGCATACAATTCATGGTGGTACATGCAATGTATGATTCCAAAGACTTAATTGTTTAATTATGGTTTTAATTGAAAATTTTAAACGTCATGGTGATACATGAATAGTCGAGTTTTCAATTCGTTTTCTTTAGTTATATATATTCATTTATTATTGTGATTTAATTGAAAATTTTAAAGGTCATGGTGATACATGAATAGTCGAGTTTCAATTAGTTTTGTTTATTTATATATTCATTTATTATTATGGTTTTAATTGTAAATTCAAAAATTCATTGTGATACATGTATAGTCGAGTTTTCAATTCGTTTTGTTTACTCAGTGTCAGAACCGTGCCCCGGCGCGAAAGCGTGAGTAATCGGTTTTATTAACTGTGACAATCGTCAATTTCAGGTTAACTCCATTAACTCAACTCCGTCAATTCAAACTTAAAGATCACTGAATCTATAACGCACACCTCATTACATTTAAACTAGGGTTTAAATGACGCTTAACACTTACTACATGTGTAGTCTTTCGGGAATTGCACCGAAACGCAAACGAGTTGACGCAAACAATTGGTGAATAAACGAAAAACATCAAAACAATAATTATGTGATAATTATGTGTTAGACTTATGTGTTATTTGATAACATTGTTATAAACGTTAATTCAAGGTGCAAGAACTAGTTAATTAAGCTAGAAAAGTAACATTTGAAAGTTAAGGGACCAAAGTGTATTATATTATTATTATTAATAATAATCACCAAACCCTAGCCTCTACCCCATTCCCAAAACCCGATCGGCAGCCCCTTGCCCCCCCCCTCCTTGCGATCGGCCCTCATACACACACATACAATCAAGATGGTTCAAGTTTGATTGAAGATTAAGGTGCTAGGAAGGTATAAACAACTATCCTATTCATCCTTTATACTTAATTTCGATTTTTAATGGGTTAATTACAAACCCTAGATTCCGAAAATTTCATATATTGTGTTCATATGATTTTTGTTTGATTTGATGATGTATTGATGATGATTTAATAACTAGAATTGATATTGTTACATGTTAATTGTTGTGTCTTTGATTTTGAGATCAAATAAAACCCTAACCATGTATGTATGGTGTAATTGATGTGCATGGATAGTGGTTATGGTGTCTAGAGTGTCATATGAATGGATTATGGTCTATAGATGATTAATATGTTGAATTTTGTTGCAAACAGTTTCTGGACAGATTGTGTTGTTGATGTTCAATTGACTGTATCTGGATGTAAATATGAAAATTGGTTGAGATTATTGATACTAAAGTAAACTAGGTTGAGTCTAGTTTCTAAAGAATATAAATTTGCAATTTTTGGATGTGTAAAAGTTAACCTTTATGATTTTACAAAAACATTGTGCAAAGCTGAGTTGTTAGACCTGCTGTTAGGTTTCTTTGTAAATGTTATATCTCATGAACCATGAGTCCATTTGGGTTGGTTCCACTTCTAGAAGTTGACTTGTTGAGTTAGGAACCTAACCCAAGTGGTCTTGCATTTTTTGGATTTTTCATTTAACGGGAATTTCAAATTACATTCTGTTGCGCATGAATTTGACTGTTGTGAGTTTGCTGTAATGTTTTGATCATTGTGAGAAACCTATGTGGAATAAAAATAAAATAAAATATGTTCTGGAAACCTAATACATGTATGCTTTTGTGATGATTTTTTATGAATTAATTGAGATGCTATGATCGGTGGAATAGTATAATCTTTCAAATAGAATTCTGTCTAAGTAAAGTTAACTGCCGAACTTTGTGAAAATGCATGAAAAGTGCTAGTTGCTAGTTAATTATTATGTTTTGACCAAATTGCCCATGCGGGGAATGCTTGCTAAATAAGTGTGGTATTTTGACCAAATTGCCCATGCGGGGAATAGTTGCTAGTGATATACATTATTAATACATGACACGTAAATAATTGTTCACACATGTATCGTATCACAAATGTACTTGTTAAGTCACACACGATTCACAAACGAAACACGAAACGTAATTTGTGCATAGGTGTTATGTGCCGAGTCTAGAGACTCGATAATAGTTCCGACACTTAGAAAATCTCTTTGTTGTTTTAGAACGCTAGAGAGAGTTTTTCTGTGACGCGCATCACTTGGTGATTTATTTTGGGAATTCTTCGCAAACAGTGAGTTTCACTTACCCCTTTAAACTGTTTTAAACGCTTTTCACTTGGGGGAGATAACATACTCCGAAAACACATTTAAGATTTTGTTAGTAGATTATATATCACTTGTAAAGGCTAAGTGGCAAACGAAACAATTGAAGTCCTACACATCGAACCGGTTAATATTTGGATAATAGCAAGTCATTGTTGAGTAGTACTACTGGGTTTGACAAACCCCACCCAACGCTAAACTCGACTGGAGGTCGAGCGGGTGTAATATTTGGATAATAACAATTGTAATCAAAACACAAAAGATAGAAATGGTAGTATGATATTATAATCCGAATGATTCTCATAAAGATGAACCACTCAAACATACATACATTCATACATACAATCGATTAAGAAATATCAGCCGCCACAAGGAGAGCTCATCCTGGAGGCGGAGACTCTCTCAAAGGGATAAAACCCTAAATCTCACACATACACAATACAGTCACTCATACTAGATAAATGAATAAAAACATCTATTTATACTAGTCTAGCATGACTTGGTCTTCAAGCCATCCACCCTTGGTTGAGACCAAATAATATATTTTTCACCCACATATAAATTCGATGCGTCGGTCTAAAATATAAGTCCCAACAATCTCCCCCTTAGACCGATGCCATCGAATTTCTTTCATGATCACCTCAAAACTCGTTGTCTTTCGTTGAATTCTCCTCCTCACATTAAGCTTCTCCCATTGTTCATTTCGAATTATCACTCTTATATCACTTTTGGATATAGTTGTATAGGCATATGAATGAGGCTTTGAACTTCAAAGATCAACTTCAAGTAACAAGGTTATCACAAAAAGAAATAAACTCATTGTTATTATCAAATAATCTTCAATTCAACAAAATTGAGTCTTTTACTTGATTTGAAGCTAACCATTTGCAATGAAATTCAAAGATTTTTACTCCCCCAATTTCGTTGCAATTGTCTTTAATAAATGTGTCTTCAAATCAAGTGTGGGTGAACCAATCTTGACCATCCTTATCAAGATTGTAGAAATCCGAAAATAAACATATTCATATGTTGGTTGACATTAAAAGTGATTAAATTCTTAAGCTTGGTCAACACTTGTTCTTGTACAGCTTTTGATGAAGTCGTGAAATTGGATGAGGTTTGAATTCCATAAGCTTGTTGATGATTGGAGAAAAATTACCAAAATACCCCTGGGTATATATTTTCCGTAGAGAACAGCTTGGTCAAACGGTCAACGGCACCAAAAATCTCAAAAGTTTCTTCAAAACTTTGAAATGTTTTACAAACCCTGTTTCCTAGCACATAGTGTGCTTGGGATCACTTTCCTAGCACAAAGTGTGCTTGGGAGCATTTTCCTAGCACAGAGTGTGCTGGGAGCACTTTCCTAGCAAAAAGTGTAATCGGAAGCACTTTCCTAGCACAAAGTGTACCCGGAAAGCAAAACACTTGTGATTTTTCAATTTTCAACTAGCACAAAGTGTGCCCGGAAGCACTTTCCTATCACAAAGTGTACCCGAAAAGCAAAACACTTGTGATTTTTCAATTTTTACAATAGCATAAAGTGTGCCTGGAAGCAAAAGTGTGCTCGGATTACTTAGTGCTCGGAAACAAAAGTGTGCTCGGATTACTTAGTGCTTTTTCATTTTCCACTAAACATGCTCGGAAGCAAAAGTATGCTCAGGAGCAAGAGTGTGCTCGACACAAACTTGAGTTTTCTCCACACAAGCATAATTGTTCAAGACAAAAAAAAGTATGCTCGAAAAAGAGTCTACTCGAATACATAACAAAGTGTGCTCGAGACTTAAAGAAGATAGTTTTCTTGAGAAGACAAAGGATATGCTCTGGGTTTCACAAAGTGTGCTCGAATTTGATGTGATCGATATAATATGTGCTCGAAATAACCTGTGCTTGAGCCAAACAAAGATGTGCTTGGGCAAAACACCTCCTGTGCTCGAAGCAACACTTAGTCATTTTCCATACTCGAGTTCAGTCTTATATGATCATAGTATGCTCGAGACATCAAAACTTCATTTTTGCATAATCAGTTACTGATTTGCCCTTGCAGAACCTGCTTGAATATTCACTTTGCATCTGCTGCAACAAACCATAATGATATTGCCTCTAGTACATGTTCATTTCTGACTTGTACATTTTCCATACCAGTTTGTACCAGTGGCAATGTTTGTCTACCAAATCATGTACAGTTCGAGCAACACAAATAACATAAACAATAACGAGCATACATAAACCCTAATTTTCAGATCTGGAAACAGGTATCATAATCTGAAATTAATCATTGTAGAAATATCCACGCTATCTCGAAATCAAAGAAACCTATCTTCATATCCTAATCAACCTTCTCAGACCTGGAAATCATCAAATGAACAATGTTGCCCCAAAACGAGCCAAATAACACTATTACATAAGATCTGGACCGTTCTGACCAAATAAACATGAAATTGATGTTGGATCTCCAAACGAGTCATCAACCCAAACATCAATCCATACACTTTTCTCCAAATCATCAAATAATTTCAAAACCCCCAAAAATAATTTCAACGAACTTCATCGTTTAACGTCCATGGTGGATTCAAGAGAGAAATAAATCTGTTCAGCGGTTAGTCTGAATGATTCGGTAACCCCGGATCTGATATCAATTGACAAAACTCACACAAATTAATGTGCCGACAAGAGAGTTAATGACGGGTTGCTATATTTAGAAAGATCACCGTTTGTTAAATGCGGAATCAATAACAAACATACGGTTGCTTAATCAATATTCAAAGGTAACCAACACGAACAAGATTCACTCAAAATATTTCCATTTATATAATATTACTCATACAAACAATAATCTATTTAGGGTTTCTTGAAGGAAGGTTTATCCTTATGAATCCTAGGACAGCCGTCACCCTTAATAATATTCTTTCTTATCCAAAAGGTGTAAAGGCCGGGATTCGCTTAGGCGGCGTGCCCTAAAATATTCTATTTATAGGCCTGCCATCCTAAGACAGCTGTCATTCCTTCTAGAAACCCCAAACATAAATACATATTCAAATTACATAATCACAAAATATTCTAAGTGTAAAACAAGTCTTCCGGGTATGCTTTGTAACAATGTTCATTTCCCGAGTACGCTGTGTACTCTGCCATCCTTCAAGACTTGGTAACATAGAAGTGTGCTTGGATCAGTTTCCGGGTAGACTTTACTAGAGGGGTATTTTACCAAGTAAAATACTCACCGGGTAGACTTAAATCTTCTTGACTTTGCAAGACTTTGCCCGACAAACTCTTACGAGCAACCTTGTTCTTCAATGGTCCCTTTAACTCCTTTGCTAGAAAATAACTTATTAGCAAAGTGTGCTCGGTAGCACTGTTCCTTGCTTGAGTTGAACTGTGCCCAATGATACTTAAGATATATCAGTATTCATCAAGCTTTCCTGGACCAATCATTATTATCAATACCTTGCCCGGTCTTCCAATCACTTGGTTTCTTGAGCTTGGTTAGCCAAGAGGTTACTCGGAGATAAACCTTACTCGGCTGTGAAGAACTAACTTGCTAGAGAAAGTGATCATTGCCCGGGAGTATACTAACTAGTAGACCTTACTCGGTAATACACTAATTAGTGAACCCTGCTCGGATAATCACTTAAGAAGAATTCTAAAAGATAACCTTGCCCGATAGGCAAAATATCATACCCAACTAAGTAAAAAGCTTGCTCGGAGGTCTAAGATGTGCCCGATTCCATACTTAGCGAATTCTGAGGAGGTTGAGAAGATTCCAATCTTCCATATATCATCCTTAGGTCAAATCTTGACTCAACAATCTCCCCCAGATTGGAACACCTCAGCTGTCCCAAAACACCTCTAAGGTTACATATAGTTAGTCAAAATACAAATTAAATCATAATCAAAGTACATATTCATAACATAAACAAGTTACACATTCAAAATTCTGTCCGACGACATTACATAGCAAAGCCTAATCTATGAATCTTGTCTCTTCCTTGCATTGTGTGCGGCTTATCTTCTATTGATTATCACAGTTGCGGCTCTTTGCCTGAAGATATCAAGAATTTGGTAATGAATGTGACTTTCTGGAATAACAAAATCCCTTATATCCATCAAATCTTCATTATGCAAGTAGGTCAAGTCTTCATCACCCTTGATTATCCCCAGTATTTTTCCATCAGAGTTTCTCAGCAAGTAATGACCAACATCTTCTTTGTATTCCACTTCAGTTATGATGCCATTTCTTTGTACTAAGTAGTTGGGGCGAGTCATTCTTCTCTCTAGGCTTATGCATGTGTTCATATTTGACAATGGATTCCTGTCTCTGACATTCATCTTATAGTCCCTTTCAGCAATGTCCATTCTTCTCAATTTTTCTGTCCTTTTTGATCTGTGAAGTTGAATCATTCTCCAACTTCTCTTTTCTTTTAAGAACTTGAATCCTTTGTCAGCTTCATCTTTCAAAAACTTTGACAGATCATTCATCTGCCTTCCTGCCATCCTGTTTCTGTTTCTGTAATCATACAGGTTAAGTGTGGCCATTCTTTCTAGTTGCTCTTCAGTGTATTCATGAAAGTCACTTCTGACAACAATGTCTCTCAGTTGCCTACTTTCCATAATCACCTTCAGGGACTCAGTTACAGAATCAAAGTATTTCTCTTGGAAGATCCACATCTGATTGTGGTCTTGTTGTTCTTTGTTGTAAAGATGTACTTGATTAACCTCTTCCACCTTGTTGATGTTTTCTTGAAATGGGAGGCCTGAATGAAATGGACTTTTTGGGTTTTCCAGGCCTTAAGTTTAAAGTGTTAATGTAGATTGCCTGTACCATCTCAGGTGGAAGGTTAGCTAGTTCAACCATATCCTATCCTGCTTGTTCTTTAAGAGTTTTGATCATCATAGCTATCCCAGGACTGTTTGATAGTCCTGCAGGAACAAATCTTCCTTCAACAAAGCTTCTAGGGTTATCACCCTCCCTCAAAGCTTTCTCCCAATCAGCCTTTTGTAAATAGAAAGATCTTTCAAGTCTTGCTTTTCCAAGGAATTGAATGAGGCTTCATCCATCCCCTTTGATTAATCATTATGCCCCTCAGAATGTTGATCATCTCTTCATTTTCCCAAGGGACAATAGGTTCATCTTCTGGTTCAGGTTTGACTTCTTGTGGGGTTGGGGTTTCATCTGATCTGACCTGTTCTTTCATTTTCTCCCTCAAAGTCTGAATTCTTCTTTTCTTTGCCTGAAGTTCATTAGATGGTTCAGATTGTTTGGTAGACTTCTCAGTTTGTGCCCTTTTCAGTTTTTCTTTTCTTTTTAACCTGTTGTATTGATCCTGCACAGATTCTCTTGACAGGCTTTCTACAACATCAGGCTTCAACCCTCTTTCCAGTAGGTAACCACACATACCTCCATACTTCCTCTTCAAGGCTTCAATCTTTTCAATCTCATTATTTTCTTTGACAAATTTTTCTTTTACTTTCTCTCTTTCACTGTTGTAGAGTTCTTGAAGCTGGTTAAAGTTGAAGTGTGTCAAGTCCTTCTCTAAATAGTCATGTTTTCTTAGATATTCTCTGTATTTCTGGCTATCTCTGTTCTTTTGTTCCATCTTTTTTCTTGAAACCATCACTCTCTTTGTCCAGTTTCTTTTGCAACTGATCATCATCCAGATCAACCAAAGTTTCAAAACTTATTCCATACCTTCTCAGCTTCACAATTATTGGATGTTTCGTTTTGGCTTCCCTCATACTCAACTCAATGTTTGCCCTTTGTTCATCAGTCATTGTGACTTGTGGGGACACAACATTAGCAGTCTTGGCACTCTTTCCTTGATCATCATCAGGATTATCATCATCATCCGAATCTTTAGACTCATCCTCCTCTTCAGTTAAATCATTTACCGCATCAATCTTGGGTTCATCAGAGGGTGGATGATCTGGATTTGGTTAAGTTCTAATAGGCACATCAGGAACACCTTGAACTCTTTCACCTGGTTGCAAGGTCTACAATGGGACTGCCCTGATTGGGCTTGAATTATCATCAGGAGTTTGTACAAAATATTTGTTTTTCTCATCCCACTTGCCCTTCTTTGCAGGTCTCTCATCTTCAGATTGTGCCTTTGTCCTCTTTCTTCTCATGTAAATCTTGGCAAATCTATTGACTTTCTCAGCAAATTGTTTATGTAGTTTTGAAAGTCTTTCTCTTTTCTGTTGAAGTGTTTCATGAGGTTGAGTTATATTCTCCTTTTCAGACCAGCTGTCAGTTGGGTTCTTTCTTAAGTCTTCTTTCACTTGCTCAGCCCATTTCTTGGCAGCCATTGATGCAATGGACTCACCAATTTCTTCTTCAATAATCATGTCAGTATTCAGATTGATTGGTTCAGCAGTTTCATTTGACTTTGTTTCTGGTTGACTTTGGGTTTGAAACATGCTGACCACCATAGCTAAAGAGTTGTCTGCTTCCTCAACTCTTTTTAACTTAATCAAAGCATCAATCACCTCTTGATCAGCCACTTCTTCATTTATTACTTTGGCAAAATTGGCTTGTTTGATCAAGGCTTCTTGTTCTTCCATTTCTTCTGGAGTCAGGGTTTTGGCCAGTATCTCCCTATCCCTTGTTTCTCTCAAAATATTCTCTTGTTCTCTTAAGGAAGCAACAACAGCAATAAAATCATCTTTAAATAACACATCTTTTTCTGGATATGCCTTAACAGGCTCTTCTTCTGTAACCTTTTCTTTGCCTTTATCCATTCTTTTAGGAACTTCTTCCTCATCTTTATTAGATTGTGTATAATCATCAATCTCCTTCTCAAGTGCTTCTAATTCAGGGTCATACTCTACCCTCTTGGAGCTTTTTGGTTGTTCAGTTTGAGTGATAGGCTCTTCAGTAGCAGTACTTCTCTGAATGATTCATCAGTTTGAGTTTCAGTTAACACATTAGTGACCATATCAGTGGTAATAACTATCTCTTCATCATTAGTCTTTTCAATCTCATTCCCTGTCCTCTCATCATTCTCTTCACTCCATACTACTCTCACAATCTCATTATTCACATCATAATCCTGTTCTGCACCATCAGACATATCAGCTTCATAATCTATCTCTTCAATTCTCCTCTTTTCACTATCCTCATCCTCACTATCATAAACATTCAAAATCAATTTCAAAGCATCCATAGTTTCAACACTTGTATCCATCTCCTTCTCAGTTTCAACATTTTCAACAGAGTCAGTTGGCATCTTTTCATTCTCCCCCTGTTTTGGGGTAGCTGAGGTCTTCTCAACCTCCTGCTCCAGGGATTTAATTTTCATTTCAGCTCTCACCAACTTCTCTATTAACATAACATTCTCCATAGTGACCTCCTCATTCCTCTTCTTCAATTCTGCATTTTCTTTCAATAAGTCCAGGTTTCTTAGGAACAGGTCTGTGTCAGAATGTGTGGTTGTAGATGGTGATGTAGAAAATGGTTCATGCTCAGGTGGTTCTTCGGTTGTGGTGTGAGTTTGGGATATGGATAGTGGTGGTGATTGTGTATGAGGTGGGCTTGGAATAAAATTACCTGAGTGAATTGGGCTAGATGTTGGTGGTGTTTGTGGTGTTGGGGATACATGAGATGATATTTCAGGTTGGGATTGGCTTAGGGTGTGGGTGGGGATTGAGTTGTTTGATGTGGTGGAGTTAGTGGTGGTGATGGTATAATGGGTTGGTCAATGGGTGGTGGTGTTGGAATGGGTTGTTCTGGTTGCTCAGGTTACCCCCCCTGATCATGTGCGCCAATAATCATGGCTCCTCCAGCCCCTCCTTCATCTCCATCATCAGCATTGTTCTCTCCATCAGAGTCATCACTATCACTTCCAGAAACATCTTCCCCTCCTTCCTCCTCTGAGCTCAACTTAGGCACCGACATCACATCCAAGTCATGGTCCAACAACCATGGCAAGATCTCAAATGGGACATTTGAGTCAAATCTATTGGCAACACATGGATTTTTAATTCTTCCATATGTGTCGGGATTCTGCAGTAGGTGTGTAATGCCAATAGTGGGTAGATCTTGTAATTCACGGTTAAAGATTATCTGTAGGAATCTTGGGTATTGCAAGAATCTATTCACCTCAGGCTTCTTCAAATTTGATACCAAACCTTCAAAGATCATCTTTGAAAAATTTAATTGCAAATCATATATAATCCCCACAGTGGCATTTGCTAAATCATGACTCATCAAAGTCCATGATCCTTTTCGTGGAGAAAACCCCTGTATCACATGATGAATAAGGAATCTATACAGCATAGGGAACATCCCTTTCTGAAACTGTCCATCATGTAGAGTTACCTGATAACCCATCGTCTCTTCAAATATCCTCATCAGGTGTGCTGTATTGAAGTTTATTGGGTTATGATCATCATCATTTAACCGCAGACATCTTCTAATCATTCTTTCTGTCACTTGAATTTCAT
This sequence comes from Bidens hawaiensis, assembly GCF_021521415.1. NCBI lineage: Eukaryota > Viridiplantae > Streptophyta > Magnoliopsida > Asterales > Asteraceae > Bidens > Bidens hawaiensis. The sequence continues at coordinate 165,488 of NW_027496567.1, read as the reverse complement.
GTCTTGCGACTGTTGCTTCGATCCTTTTCCCATTAATGTTATCAACAAATCTTGCAGATCTCCAGAAATCTAGTGAATGATTTCTGTAGATGATTGGGCATTCTGTGAAAGCAAATCTGACATTTAATCGAGCCATCCATATAATCATTCTCGCCACAGGCTCGTTGTCAGGTGTGACTTGCAATAGTGCACACATATTATGCTTCTTCTCAAAGAAGTATTTGGGTTGTTCTTCTTCTTCTTCTGCCATATCTGAATAACACAATCAAACATATTCAAAGTGAAATTAGTTATAAAGTTCAGTACTTTAAGTAATTTCAAGGTATAAAAATGAAGAAGAAAAATAGAAATATCATCAGGAACCTGTTCTTCGACAAGTTTATAACCTAAACACAAAAACAGAGTTTTAGTAATCAGATACATAATCAAAGCCCATTATAGTCTAATCGTGATCGGAAAATACATTATTTTTGCTTACCGAGTCAGAATTAGAGGGCTAATTCAAATTAGGGTTTGGATTAAAATGAATGCGATAAGTAGGTTTAGGTTTCTTTGTGAGTAAGCAGTTGCGGTGGAAGGAGAGAGGGAAGCGTAATGTTGAAAAATTTTGCCTAACTCCCTCTTATACTTTTTTGAAAGTGGGTTTTAAATGCTTTTTGTCGTTTAGTGAATTATTAGCTGTCAAACAGTAACATTATCCACTTGATACATTAAAAACATTTTTATCTTTAGCAAACCTTACTCGGAAAAGTAGGTCTTTGCAAAGTCTACTCGGTATACTTTCACTTACACAAAGCTTACCCGATAAAATAAAACATCAAACCTTGCTTGGTAAAATTTTCATGATTAGATTTACAAAGTTTGCCCGATCCATTCCTTTTACAAACCATGCTTGGTCAAGCTAAGTAATTTAAATTCAAGACATTATGAAGAAAGCTTACCCGAAATACCAGATTTCTTGAGAAATTAATCACAAGGCAAATAATTAAGTATAAACTATCAAATAAACATCCTTACTAGGAATCAATTAAGATACCCATATTAATTCTTAATTTTAAATTAAAAGCACAATCTAGCATAAACCCTAATGGAATAAGAAACATATTCAATCAAGCATATTAAAAACATATTCAATCAAGCATACTAAAAACATATTCAATCAAGCATACTTGGAAGCATAGTGTGCCCGAGCAACCTTTACAATGTTTAATGTGCCCGAACAACCTTCTTATGCAAAGTATACCCGAATAACCTTTCTAGAGTACAAAGTGTGCCGGGAAAAGATCTTTTAGCAGACAGTGTACTTGGAAAGTCAAGTTTTGAAATTACCAAGTATATTGAGTGAACAACAGTGTACCCGAAATATAAAGTGTGCCCGGAAAACAAGGTTTGACCGGAAGCACTTGTAATCTCAAAGAAAACATAAACAAAAATATCACAGAGCATGCTAGGAATGAAATTAAAACACATAAACATTTAAGTGTGCTATAGTCTAAAATTTCAAAGAGCTTGCTCCAAAAAACCTATTTTAGCATTAAGCTTACTAGGATACACATATTCAATCATCAGATATGTCTGAGAGATAGAACAAACATTTTAGTCTACCCAAGAGACTTCAACATGTCAAGTCGTACCCGAAAATGACAAACTTAAATAATAGTATCTAAGCGTGCCCGGAAAGGTTAACAAACTTTTCCTAACAACATATTCACACAAATCACAAAGCTTACTTGGTGTACTAAACTAAGTCCACAAAGTTTGCTAGGTATAACAATCAGCATATACAATGCAAAGCTTCCCTGAAACAAGAATTTCTTGTTAAAAGTTAGCTATAACACATATTCATCTCAAGAATTCAAGCTTGCTCGGGAAATTAGTACAATAGTGTACTCTACCCGGATAGTGAAAACACTTCAAAGCATGCCCGAAAATCATAAACCTAGTAAAAAATGACTAAGCTTGCCCGGAAAGGTCATAAAGCATCAAACCTTACCCGAAAATACATATTCAAACATATTCAACTGTTTTGTGCCCGGAAAGGTTATAAAACATCAAACCTTACCCGAACTTACATATTCAACCTATTAAAGGCAAAATGCAACACTTTTTGACTTAAATCACTTGTTAAATTATATTTTTCTTAAAGATCATAGTTTAAGAGCAAATGGTGCATTTAGAGATCAAATTTCAGTTGTATTTCTCTTCAAAACAGTTTGTTCCATGTTCTAAAAAGATCTCAAGAATGGGATCATATTGACTAAGTAGCTTTCTCAATACTTCATTCTCAGCATTATTATGACAACGTAGATAGGTTAACAGCAGGTATAAACTTAGCATGAATTTCATCTCTTTGGTGATATGATTAAGGTTCATTTAGTAGCGTAATGCATTAATGGACAATACTGTGCTATGATGCCTCATATCTCTTCTCAAAGCTTATTTGGCTTTTCCCAGATCACCCCAATTTGACTGCAACCTCCTGTATTTGGTCAAAAATTGTTTTTGTATGACAGAACTTATTGGATCTTTTTGTATTTTTATTGAATTTTCAAACATATATAGAGGTTGAACGTTGGACTTACTGTTAAATAACAAGCCTTTCATTCAAGAAGAGACAGATTTTGTCAACATCTTTGCAGTTCTTAGTTGTAACCCTCTTGTTTGATAAAATATTTAAAACACTTATCAACTTTTGGTTGATTTATTCATTTTTCCCCTTGTTTTTTGATATTTTCTCAAATTTTCTAACACATGTTCTTTATCATATTTAACGATGTTTCATTTTTGGTTGACCAAATAACAACAGGCTTGTGTATGACTGGGTAATCACTTTTCTGCCTATCATTTGGAGAGATTTATCTTGAGACATGCAAAGACAACTATGTATCTCCACATAAATATTATCATATTCATTATATTTATATCACCTTAGATTTTACATCATCATGGGAAAACAACCATACATGTTAATGACTATGCTAAGGTCCTTTTAGCCTATTAAATCCATATGATTGTCTAAGTAGTCAATGTACTATAATTTCCCAAATTAACAGTTTAATATTCAGTCACTCCAATTTCTCTTAATTGTCAGGCAAATGGCTATCCTGTTTGACCAAAAGTGGACCAAACATACATGTGAATATATGTCATTTCAAAGTCAGAGCTATTGACATAGTTTTAAGTGAAGGAACAAGAAACAAGTTATAATTGCCCCAAATGCATTCAGTTTTTAGGTCAATGGCTATCCTAAGAATCTGTTAGAGATTTAAGGACCAAACATACACAAGTGCATGTCCTTTCAACTGGGCAAATGACATAATTTTCAGCAAGAATAACTACTTGAGACTTTTCCTTAAAAATCCTTCTCTTAAGGTTCTTTAAAGCTTGAACTAAATAATCTTATCATATCTCCTCACCATTAATCAACTAGCTCATGTTTTGACCAAAATAAAGTATTTATGCAAAATTCATTAGTAAACTTCATTTTCATCACCTAATTTTGACATAAGACTCATTTTGACATAAACAATTGTAACATAATCAAATCTTAATCAAACATAACATTACCAAGACAAGCAAACCATACCAACATTCAAGATTTAGCCTATCCTAATAACATCAAATGATCAGATAAAGCCCATATTTAAGCAGTTAAGCAGTGATGTCAGATAAGCTTACTCTAACAAGTAAATTATAACAAGAATACTCATTCTAACATCACAAATGCACATCAACTAATGAACATGCAAACCTATCAATCAAACACTCATGTCTAATTTTGCACACATAATCAGTTAAAGCACATAACAGTTTACATATTCAGTAACATAATCAAGCATATTCACTAAACATTCATGGTGTGTGACCTCTAACAGGATAATTAGTTTGCACATAGAGGTACACAACTAGGCACACATCCTTAATCAGATTTCATCAGAGTTGATCATTCCCAGGGCTTTCAGAAGAAAGTTGAACCTGGTTCTATCAAGTGGTTTGGTGAATAGGTCAGCCAAATTGTCACTTGTATCAACTCTTTGCATTTCAATCAAACCCTGTTCACTGCAATATCTTATGAAGTGATGTTTGATTTCAATGTGCTTAGTTTTAGAATGTTGAACTGGATTCTTAATAGTAAAATATGCAGCAGTGTTGTCAATAAGAATAGGGGTGTTCAGAAAATTCAAACCATAGTCCAGCATCTGATTTTGAATCCATAGAACTTGTGCACAGTAGGCAGATGCAGCAACATATTCAGCTTCTGCTGTAGAGATTGAGACAGTAGTCTGCTTTTTGCATTGCCATGACACTAGCCTTTCACCCAAAAATTGACATCCTCTTGAGGTTGACTTTCTGCTCATGTTACATCCATCATAATCACTGTCTGTATAGGCAATCATATCAAAAGATTGGTTCTTTGGATACCAAATCCCTAAGTCTGATCTTCCCTTCAGATATCTGAATATTCTTTTAACAGCATTCATGTGAGAGACTTTTGGACTTTATTGGAATCTTGCACACACACACACACACACAGCAAACATGATATCTGGTCTTGTTGCAGTCAGATACATCAGAGATCCAATTTTGGCTCTATATTCATGTTCATCCACAGGCTCCCCTTTTTCATCTCCAATTTTGGCTCTATATTTAGGGTTTCTTGAAGGGAAAGTTATATCCGTACGATTCTAAGACAACCATCACAATCAAATATTCTCTCTGAATTAATGAGTCTGTCTGTCTTAGGAGGCGTGCCCTAAATTATTCCTTTTATAGGCCTGACACCCTCTTTACAGCTGTCATTCCTTCTAGAAACCCTAAATGATAAAACATATTCAAATTACATATTCAAAATTATTCTAAGTGTAAAACAAGTCTTCCGGGTAGGCTTTGTAGCAGTATGACTTTCCGAGTAGACTGTGTGCTCTGCCTTCCTTCAGTACTTGGTAACATAGATGTGTGCTCGGGATCAGTTTCTGGGTAGACTTTACTTGAAGGGTATTTTACCAAGTAAAATACACACCGGGTAGACTTCAATCTTCTTGACTTTATCAGACTTTGCCCGACAAACTCTTACGAGCAACCTTGTTCTTCAATGGTCCCTTAAACTCTTTACTATAAAATAGCTTATTAGAAAAGTGTGCTCGGCAGTACTGTTCCTTGCTTGAGTTAATCTCTGCCCGATATTACTTGAGATATTTCATTATTCATCAAGCCTACTTGGACCAATGTATTATTAAAGAATACCTTGCGCGGTCTTCCAATCACTTGGCTTCATGAGCTTGGTTAGCCAAAAGCTTACTCGGGAGTAAACTTTACTTGGATATGAAGAACAGACTTGCTTGATAAAGTGATCCTTGCCCGGATTTGCATAAACTAGTGAACCTTACCTGGTAATACACTAATTTGCGAACCCTGCCCGGATATCCACTAAAGAAGAATTCTAGAAGATAACCTTGCCCGATAGACAAAATATCATGCCCGACTAAGTAAAACCTTACTCGAATGTCTAAGGTATGACCGGGTCCATACTTAGCGAATTAGGAGGAGGTTGAGAAGATTCCAATCTTCCATATATCTCTTTTATGTCAAATATTTTGACTCAACAATCTCCCCCTAGATTGGAACACCTCAGCTAACCCAAAACATCTCTATGGTTACATACACTTAGTCAAAATACACAGCAAATCAAAATCAAAATACATATTCATAACAAAATCAAATAGTTACATATTAAAATGTTGTCCGTAGACATTACAAAACAAAGCCTATACTAATGTTCATTTTCTTCTTGCATCATAGTAGGCTTGTCTCCTATTTACCATGATTGTTGCTGCTCTCTGCTTGAAAATATCAAGGATTTGGTAATGAGTGTGCCTTTCTGGAATGACCAAATCCCTAAAATCCATTAAGTCTTCATAGTGCAGGTAAGTCAAGTCTTCGTCTCTTCTTATTACTACCAAAGCTATTCCATCTGAGTTTCTTAGAACATAATGGCCTATGTTTTCCTTGTATTCAATTTCTGCAATTATGTCATTCTTCTACACAGTGTAATTTGGTCTTGTCATTCTTCTTTCCAGATTTATGCAGGTATTCATGTTTGACAGAGGATTCTTGTGTTTTTCATTCATCTGATAGTACAGTTCAGCTTGGGCTATCTTTTTCAGCTTGCCATCCCTTCTTGGCCTATTCCTCTTTGTCACTTTCCAACTTTTCTTCTCCTTTAAAAATGCAAATCCCTTATCAGCCTCTTCTTTCAAGAACTTGGAGAGTTCATTTTGTTGTCTTCCTGCCATTTTGCTTGTATCATGATAGTCATAAAGGTCAAGCTTGGCCATTTTCTCCAATTGCTCTTGAGTGAACTTTGCAAAGTCTTCTCTCAAGATTATGTCTCTTAGTTGTTTACTTTCCATTACTACTTTCAGAGACATAGAGACTGAATCATAGTAGAGTCTTCTGGGTAGATCCACGTCAGATTGTGGTCTTTTTGTTTTTTTGCAATTCAGCTCCACTTGATTCCCTTCTTTGAATTGTTGGTTGTTGTCTTGATGTAGATGGCCTTGGTTGTGTGGCCATCATGGGTTGACTGGGCCCCTCTACTTCAAATATTTTCTTGTACCAACTCATCACCATTTCAGCTGGAAAATTAACCAATTCTTCCAAACTTTCACCTCCTTCACTAAATAATCTTGCAATCATTTCATCAATTTCCTCATCACGCAGTAAACATGCAGGTACAAATCTTCCTCCAATAAAACTTCTTGGATTTGTCCCCTGCATTAGTACCTTCTCCCATTCAGCCTTTTGCACATAGAACATTTCATTCAGTTCATCTTTGGTTAGTGCATTAAAGGCCTCAACATCCATCCCCTTCTGAGTAGTCGTTACCCCTCTCAAGATATCTATCATTTCATCATTTTCTCAAGAAACAATGGGCTCTTCAATAGGCTCTAGTTTGACTTCCACTGGGATTGGGATATCTTCTCCTTTCTTTTCAGATTGCTCTTTCAGTTTTTCCCTTAATGTTCTGATTCTTCTCTTCTTTGTAGGAGGTTCATCAAGTCTTTCAGACTGCTTAGTGGAGGGCTCATGTTGTAATCTCTTCAATTTCTTTTTTTTTTGAGTCTGTTGTATTGACCCAACACTGATTCTCTTGATAGATTTTCGACTACCTCTGGATTCAACCCTCTTTCCAATAAGTATCCACACATGCCTCCAAACTTCTTTTTCAAATCTTCAATCTTTTCAACCTCTTCATTTTCTTTGACATATTTTTCTTTTACTTTTTCTCTTTCACTATTGTAGAGATCTTGAAGCTTGTGAAATTTGAAGTGTGTTAAGTCTTTTTCTTAATAGCCATGTTTTCTAAGATATTCTCTGTATTTCTGGCTATCTCTATTCTTTTGTTGCATCTTTTTCTTGATTACATCTCTCTTCTTTTCCAGTCTCTTTTGCAACTGATTGTCATCCAAATCAGCCAAAGTTTCAAAGCTTATTCCATATCTTCTTAGTTTCATAACCAATGGATGTTTCTTTTTGGCTTCCATCATACTCAGCTCAATGTTTGCCCTTTGCTCATCAGTCATTGTGACTTGTGGGGATACAACATTAGCAGATTCAGCACCTTTCCATCATTGTCATCATTATTATCAGATTCATCAGACTCATCCTCCTCCTCTGTTGATTCATTTACTGCATCAATCTTGGGCTCATCTGAGGCTGGATGTTCTGGGTTTGGATCACTTACAACAGGAACATCAGTAACACCTGGGATCTTTTCACCTGGTTGCAAAGTTTGTAATGGAACTGCTCTGATTGGACTATCTTCATTATCAGGAGTTTCCACATAACACTTGTTCTTTTCATCCCATTTTCCTTTCTTCTCAGGTCTTTCATGTTCAGACTGTTCATGTGCCCTCTTTCTTCTCATATAGGTCTTAGCAAACCTGTTGACTTTCTCTACAAATTGTTCATATAGATTAGAAAGTCTTTCTTTCTTTTGTTGTAGTGTTTCATGAGATTGAGTCACATGGTCCCTTTCTGGCCAGCTATCAGTTGGGTTTTTCCAGATATCTTCTCTTACTTGCTCAGCCCATTTCTTGGCAGCCATTGAAGCAATAGACTCACTAATCTCCTCTTCAATTATCATCTCTGTATTCATATTGGTCAGTTCAGCAGTTTCAGTTAACTTCTTTTCTAATTGACTTTGGGGTTGAAACATGCTGACCACCATAGCCAAAGAATTATCTACTTCCTCAACTCATTTCAATTTAATCAGAGCTTATATAACAACCTGATCCTCAGCCTCATCTTCATTTATCATTTTAGCCATATTGGCTTGAGTGATCAGTGCTTCTTTCTCTGCCAATTCCTTAGGAGTCAAGGTTTGGGCCAATATTTCCCTCTTCCTTGTTTCTCTCATAGTTTCTTCAAGTTTTCTACTGGCAGCAGTAGAAGCTTCTACATCATCTTTAACAGGATGTCTTTCACAGGATTTGCCTTAACAGGCTCTTCTTTAGTGACCTTTGCTTTTCCTTTATCTATTCTTTTCTGTACATCTTCCTCATCTTCAGATTGTTGATAATCATCAATCTCCTTTTCAAGTACCTCTAATTCTGGATCATACTCTACCCTCTTGGAGCTTTCATGTTATTCAGGTTCAGTTAGTATCAACTCCTCAGTAGCAACATCTTCTTCATTCATTTCATCAGTTTGTTCTTCAGTTTGAATGTCAGTTAAGACATCAGTTGCTTCATCAGTAAGAACCACATTTTCTTCATTGATTATCATTTCAGTTTCATATACATTCTCCTCATCCTTTCTCACTTCTTCATCCTCCTCACTCCATATCACATTTATTACTTCATCATTCACATCATAATTTTGTTCTCCTTTATCAGAAGAATCTGCTTCATAAACAACATCCTCTACTCTCCTTTCCTCACTCTCATCATCATCATCATCATCATATGCATTCAAAATACATTTCAAACCATCAACAATCTCTACACCTATATCCTTTTCAGTTTCCACACTCACCATAGCATCAGTTGGTATATTTACATTCTCCCCCTGTTTTGGGGCAGCTGAGGTTTTCTCAACCTCCTGCTCCAGGGTTTGAATTCTCAATCTTGCACGGACCAACTGATCTAACAACATTACATTCTCCATTGTCACCTCTTCATTCCTCTTCTTTAGTTCAGCATTTTCTATCATTAAATCCAAATTTCTTTGAAATAGGTCTGTTTCAGTATGCGGGGTTGTAGGTGGTGATGTAAATAAAGGTTCATGTTCAGGTTGTTCTTGGTTTATGGTTTGAGTTTGGATAGTGGGTTGGGGTGGAGATTGTGTATGGGGTGGGCTTGGAATAAATGAATCTGTTTGAACTGGGCTAGTGGTTGGTGGTGTTTGTGGTGTTGGGGATATATGAGTTGATGTTTCAGGATGGCTCAAGGTTAAGGTTTGGGTTGGGGATGGATTGGTGTGTTCTTGTGGTTGTGGTGATTCAGATTATGATTGGTTTAAGATGGGTGGTGGTGATTGTGGTGGTGATTGTATTGGTTGGTCAATTGGTAAAGGTTGGTTCTCCCCCTGATCAAGTACATCAACATCCATGGCTACTCCAGCCCCTCCTTCATTTCCATCATCATCATTATCTTCATCTTCAGAATCATCATCATCACCTTCAACATCATCATCCCCTTCTTCCTCCTCTGAGCTCAACTCAAGTACTTGCATAATCTCCAAATCATGGTTCAATAACCATGGAAAAATTTCAAATGGGATGTTTGGATTAAATCTGTTTGCCCTTCCCGAATTTGCAATTCTTCTATATGTGTTGGGATTCTGCAGGAAATGAGTAATGCCAATTGTGGGTAAGTCCTGTAATTCCCTATTGAAGATTATCTGTAGAAATCTGGGATATTGTAGGAATCTATCCACTTCAGCTTTCTTCAAATTTCCTACCATCCTTCAAATATCATCTTGGAAAAGTTGAACGGTAGATCATATATGATAGAAACTGTGGCATTTGCTAAATCACGACTTATCAAAGTCCATGATCCTTTCCTTGGTGCAAACCCTTGTATCACATGATGAATTAAAAATCTGTACAACATAGGGTACATTCCCTTTTGAAATTGCCCATCATGTACCGTCCCCTGATATCCCATCGGTTGTTCAAAGATCCTCATCAGGTGATCAGTGTTGAAATTGATAGGGTAATGGTCATCATCGTGTAACTGCAAGCATCGTCTGATCAATCTTTCAGTTATTTGTATTTCTTGTCTTGCAACTGTCGCTTCTATTCTTCGAACATTTACATCATCAACCAGTCTTGTTGAGCGCCAGAAATCGAGTGAATGATTTCTATAAATGACTGGGCACTTTGTGAGAGCAAAACTCACATTTGATCTTGCCATCCATGTAATCATCCTAGACACAGGCCCATTGTCAGGAGTGACTTGCAGCAGGGCACGCATATTGTTCTTCTGTTCAAAGATATATTTCGGTTGATCTTCTTCTTCTGCCATAACTGAACAACACAATCAAACATATTCAAAGTGAAACTAGCATAGAAGTTCATTACTTTAAGCAATTTCAAGTTATAATTTTGAAGAAGAAAAAGAGAAATATCATTAAGAACCTGATCTTCGACAAATTAATAACCTAAACATAAAACAGAGTATTAGTAATCAAATACATAATCAAAGCCCATAATCAACTAATCGTGGTCGGAAAACAGGTATTTATTGCTTACCGAGTCGGAATTAGTGGGCTGGTAAAGTTAGGGTTCGGATTAATCGAATGCGATGAGTTGGTTTGTTATTACTTAGAGTAATCGGTGGAAGGAGAGAGAGAGAGAGGGAAAATAATGTGTAAACCGTCTCTCACTCCCTCTTATATACCTTTTGAAAAGTGAGTTTTAAATGATTTTTATCGTTTTGTGAGTTATTAGCTGTCAAACAGTAACATTATCCACTTGATATTTTAAAAAACATTTGAAAAACATACAACTTTTTAACATTTAGGTTTAGCAAACCTTACTCGGAAAAGTAAATCTTTGTAAAGTCTACTCGGTATACTCCACTTACTCAAAGCTTACCCGATCATAAGTTGGTATAAGTTAGAAGTTCAAATGAAGAAAGCTTACTTGAAATACAAGATTTCTTGAGAACTAAATCATAAGCAACATTAATCAAGTATAACACATCAAGCATGCAACCTTACTAGGAATCAGTTAAGATGCCCAAAATAATTTACATCTAAATTAACTACCTTGCTCATTAAGACAGTTAATCACAAACTTTACCCGTAGTAGTAAGCATTCACAATAATCAGTCAAGTATACTTTGACACAAAGTATGCTCGACAATCTTTCAAGAGTATAAAATGCTAGAAAGGGATTCATAGCACACAATGTACTTGGAAAGTTAGATTGAAATTACCCAAGTATATTAGGGAAACATTTGAAAACTCAAAGTGTGCCCGAAGTATAAAGTGTGCCCGGTAAACTAGGTTTGCCTGGAAACACTTGTAATGTCAAAGAAAAAATATTCACACAAACCATATAGCTTACTCGGTGTACTAAAACTAAATTCATAAAGCTTGCTTGGTATATCATTCAGCATATAAGATGCAAAGCTTGCCCTGAACAAGAAATCCTTGTTAAAAGCTAGCTAACACATATCCATCCCAAGACTTCAAGCTTGCTCGGGAAATTAGTACAGTAGTGTACTCTACCCGAAAAGTTAAAACACTTCCAAGCATGCCCGAAAATCATAAACTTAGTCCAAAATGACTAAGCTTGCTCGGAAAGGTTATAAAACATCAAACCTTACCCGAAAATACTTATTCAACTGTTTTGTGTTCGGTAAGGTTAGAAAACATCAAACTTTACCCGAAAATACTTATTCAACTGTTTTGTGTTCGGGAAGGTTAGAAAACATCAAACCTTACCCGAAAATACTTATTCAAACCTTTTTAGGCAAAATGCAACACTTTTTGACTTAAACCACTTTGTCAAAGCATATTTTTCATTAAAGATTATAGTTTAAGAGCAAATGGTGCATTTAGAGATCAAATTTCAATTGTATTTCTCTTCAAAACAATTTCTTCTATTTTCTGAAAAGATCTCAAAAATGGGATCATATTGACTAAGTAGCTTTCGCAATACTTCATTCTCAGCATTATTATGACAACATAGATAGGTTAACAGCAGGTCTAGACATAGCATGAATTTCATCTCTTTGGTGATATGATTAAGGTTCATTTAGTAGCATAATACATTAATGGTCAACACTGTGCTATGATGCCTTATATCTCTTCTCAAAGCTTATTTGGCTTTCCCCAGATCACCCTAATTTGACTCCAACCTCCTATATTTGGTCAAAAATTGTTTTTGTATGACAGAACTTATTGGATCTTTTTGTATTTTTTATATTAAAACATATATAGAGGTTGAACGTTGGACTTACTGTTAAGTAACAGGTCTTTCATTCAAGATGAAGCATATTTTGTCAACATCTTTGTAGTTCTAGTTGTAACCCTCTTGTTTGATAAAATATTTAAAACACTTATCAACTTTTGGTTGATTTATTCATTCTTCCCCTTGTTTTTGATATTTTCTCAAATTTTCTTAAAGCATGTTCTTTGTCATATATAAAGATGTTTCATTTTTGGTTGATCAAATAAAAACAGGCTTGTGTATGACTGGGTAATCACTTTTCTACCTATCATTTGGAGAGATTTATCTTGAGACACGCAAAGACAACTATGTATCTCCACATAAAGATTAGCATTTTCATTATGTTTATATCACCTTAGATTTTACACATCATGGGAAAGCAACCATACATGTTAATGACAATACTAAGATCCTTTCAGCCTATTAAATCCATATGATTGCTAAATAGTCAATGTACTATCATTTCCCACATTAAATAAAGTTTAATATTCAATCACCCCAATTTCTCTTAATTGGCAGGTAAATGGCTATCCTGTTTGACCAAAAGTGGTCAACGGGACCAAGCATATATATGAATATATGCCCTTTCAAAGTCAGAGTTATTGACATAGTTTTAAGTGAAGGAATAGGAAACAAGTTATAATTGCCCCAAATGCTTTCAGTTTTCAGGTTAACGGCTATCCTTTGAATCTGTAGAGATTTTAGGACCAAACATACACAAGTGTATGTCCTTCCAACTGGGCAAATGACATAATTTTAAGCAAGAATAACTACTTGAGACTTTTCAATAAAAACCTTTCTTTTTAAGCTTCTATAAAGCTTGAACTGAATAGTCTTATCATATCTCAACACCATTAATCAACTTGCTCATGTTTTGACCAAAATAAAGTGATTATGCAAAAATTCATTAGAAAATTCATTTTATCATTTAATTTTGACATAAAAATTATTTTGACACAAACAGTTGTAACATAATCAAATCTTAATTAAACATAATATCATCAAGATAAGCAGACAGTACTAACATTCAAGGTCTAGCCTACCATAATAACATCAAATGATCAGATAAAGCACATATTCAAGCAGTTAAGCAGTGATGTCAGACAATCTTACTCTAACAAGTAATTCAAATAAAAACACTCATCCTATCATCACATACACACATCAACTGATAAACATGTAAAAACATCAATCATATCAAAAATTTGCACTTATAATCAGTAAAAGCATATATCAGCCAACATATCAAATAACATAATCAAGCATATTCACTTAACATTCATTATGTGCAACCTCTAACAATATAATCAGTTAGCACATAGAGGTATACAACTAGGCACACATCATTAATCAAATTTCATCAGAGTTGATCATTCCCAGGGCTTTCAAAAGAAAGTTAAACCTGGTTCTGTCAAGTGGTTTGGTGAATAGGTCTGCCAAATTATCACTTGTATCAACTATTTGCATTTCAATCAAACCTTTTTCACTACAATATCTTATGAAGTGATGTCTGATTTCAATGTGCTTAGTCTTAGAATGTTGAATTGGATTCTTAACAATAAAATATGCAGCAGTATTATCAATCAGAATAGGGGTATTCAGAAAGTTCAAACCATAGTCCAGCATCTGGTTTTGAATCCATAGAACTTGTGCATGGCAGGCATATGCAGCAATGTATTCAGCTTCTGCAGTTGAGATTGAGATAGTGGTCTGCTTCTTGCATTGCCATGACACTAGCCTGCCACCCAAAAATTGACATCCACTTGAGGTTGACTTTCTGCTCATGTTACAGCCATCATAATCACTGTCTGTGTAGGCAATCAGATCAAAACATTGATTCTTTGGATACCAAATTCCTAAGTCGGGTCTTCCCTTCAGATATTTAAAAATTCTCTTCACAGCATTCATATGGGAGACTTTTGGATTTGATTGGAATCTTGCACACGCACATACAGCAAACATAATATATGGTCTTGTTGCAGTAAGGTACATCAGGGATCCAATTTTTGCCCTATATTCATGATCATCAACAAGATCCCCCTTTTCATCAACAATCATCTTTTCTTTTATGTCCATTGGAGTTGAAGCAGTTTTGTACTCATGACAATTTAACTTATTCAAAATGTCATGCTCATATTTGGTTTGGTAAATGAAAATCCCTTCAGCTTTCTGTTGTACTTGCAGTCCAAGAAAGAAGTTCATTTCCCCCATAGAGCTCATGTTGTATTTGGATTTCATTACCCCTTAAAACGCCATACACATTTGTTCATTTGTAGATCCAAAGATGATATCATCTACATAAACTTGTAACAGAAGCAAGTTTGATCCCTTTCTTTTGTAGAAGAGTGTCTTGTCAATGGCTCCTCTTTGAAAACCATTTTCAAGAAGATGGTTTGACAGCTCATCATACCAAGCTCTAGGAGCTTGATGCAATCCATATAGGGCTTTGTTCAACTTATACACCCTGTTTGGATACAAAGAATCCTCAAAACTGGAGGTTGAGCTACATACACCTCTTCATCAATCTTTCCATTTAGGAATGCAGACTTAACATCAAGCTGGAACACCTTAATGTTCTTTGAGGCAGCATATGCAAGAAAGATCCTGATAGCTTCAAGTCTTGCAACAGGTGCAAAGACTTCCTCAAAGTCTATTCCTTCTTCTTGAAGACATCCCAGTTCTACAAGTCTTGCTTTATTCTTAATCACCAAACCCCTCTCATCCCTTTTGTTTCTAAAAACCCATTTGGTTCCTATTGCATATCTGTATATTGGCCTATCAACAAGATCCCACACATGTAGATCTCTGAACTGTGCCAGTTCCTCCAGCATTGCTTCCACCCAAATATTGTCTTTTAGTGCTTGAGAAATGTTCTTTGGCTCTATTTGAGATAGGAAACAGGAGTAAAGACAGATGTTTGCAATTTCAGAATGACTTCTTGTGACTCTTTCATACAAATCTCCAATGATGTGTTCAGAAGGATGATTCTTTTCCACATAAGGAGTTTGTACAATCATATCTGTAGACAAATTTGTGTCAAGATTTGTTTCATTGAGATCTGGTTCTTCAATGATCAAATCAGTTTCTGCATCATGAAATTCTGGTGCTTCATCATTATGTTGTCCTGAAGTAGATGCACCATT
The DNA here is from genome assembly GCF_021521415.1 of Bidens hawaiensis. Classification (NCBI taxonomy): domain Eukaryota; kingdom Viridiplantae; phylum Streptophyta; class Magnoliopsida; order Asterales; family Asteraceae; genus Bidens; species Bidens hawaiensis. The sequence goes on along the minus strand of NW_027496567.1, from coordinate 149,882 downwards.
GTTTTTTAAATTCAATCTTTGAAACAGATCTTGAAATCTTGCAGTAGATGCAGCTTCTTCTTCAATTAATAGTTTACTTGTGTCTCCCTCATTCTGACTTGATCATTCAGTACATCTTGATTGTCTTGATTGATCTCAGTATGATCATGTTCAGGACTGTGATTGTTTTCTTGATTATTTTCTTGAACTTGTTCAACAATATCACATAAGGAATTCTTCACAAAAGTATATTCCTTTTATTTTCTAGCAACCTTCTTCCATAATTCTTCCAAGTCCAATGTTTTCTTCTTTTTCTCTTCAATTACACTGGTCTTGTAGAAAGATTCATCAAAGTCTTCAGGATAAATCTTAAAGGACCTTATCAACTTTTCATGATCAAACAACCATGCTGCACCATCAACTGTGTTGAATTGATTCTAATTAAAGATGATGTCAGATGATTCTATAACACTCAGATGGTCTTTCACATATACTCTGTAAGCTTTTGAGTGTGTAGAATATCCAACAAAGAAACAATCTAGTGATTTTGTTTGAAACTTGTTCAAATAATCTCTAGTGTTCAGAAGAAAACATTTACATCCAAAGGGCTTGAAAAACTTGATATAGGTCTCTCTGTTGTGAAATATTTCATAAGGAGTCTTGTTATGCCTCTTGTTGACAAGTACCCTGTTCTGAACATAGCAGGCTGTATTTATGGCTTCAGCCCAAAAAGTAACAGGTAAATTAGCATCTGCTAACATGGTTCTTGCAGCTTCAATCAGAGTTCTATTTCTTCTTTCTGCAACACCATTTTGTTCAGGAGTTCTAGGAGCTGAGAATTGTTGAATGATTCCTTTTGCTGTATAAAATTCTTGCAATACTCCATTCTTGAACTCTGTACCATTGTCACTTCTCATCATTTTAACCTTCTTATTCAATTTGTTCTCAATATTTGTTAAACAACCCTTAATTAACTCGGCAGTCTCATCCTTGGTACTTAGGAAATAAACCCAAATATATCTTGAATAGTCATCAATGATCACAAGACAATATCTTTTCTTCCCTATACTTGGTACACTCACAGGACCAAAGAGATCCATGTGAAGTAATTCAAGTACTTGATCAATTGAGTTGATGAGCTTTGGCTTATGAGTAGATTTATGTTGTTTTCCCTTTTGGCATGAACTACAATGTCTTCCAATTTGAACTCTCTTGTAGGTAAACCTATTACATGCTCACCTTTGAAAAGTCTATTCATGTTCTTCAAGTTCACATGACACAGTTTCCTATGCCACAATTTTGATTCATTTTCAGTGGTTTTGGAAACAAAACATGCACCTCCCCTTGAAACAGCTTCTTTCATGTTCAATTCATATAAATTGCTATTTCTTGGTGCCATCATCATAATCATTTCAGGTGGAATTACAAATTCAGGTTTTAGAATGAAACAGTGTGAATCATCAAAACTGACTATGTATCCCTTATCACACATTAGTGATATACTCAGTAGATTATACTGAAGACCTTCAACATGAAATACATCATCAAATGAGACTTTTCCATTTGTTATGATTCCTTTCCCTACAATCTTTCCACCATTCTCATCACTTCCAAATGCTACAGGACCTTCAAACTTTTCTTCATAATTGACAAGTGATCTCTTGTCACAAGTCATGTGCCTAGAACAACCACTATCGATATACCATATGTCATTAAGAGGAGTGGACTGTTCCTGCACATAAGAAATAGTTTGATTAGTTAAGTGATGAAGTGCAAGCTATATCAACTTGCAGCTCATCAGATTCAGTTTCAGTGGCAGCTTGGGAAGTGAGTGTTGTTGGTTCAGGATCTTCATGAGTGACTTCTATATTGTCTGAAGTGTCTGTTTCATAACCACACTCTCTTGGGGTTTTAACAAATGAGGATGAATTCTGGCATTCTGCTGAGTCAGTGGCATACTCCTTTATCACATAATCCTTCTTTTCAGAGTAGTCTCTTACATCAGCAAGTGTTTCAACCTTAATTTCAGCCTTAGGTTTCCAAAGGAATCCTTCAGGTTCAAATACATGTTTCATCAGAAACTTTTCATCACCAGTGAGTTCTGTTGGTTTCTTCCTAGGAAATGTATCTCTTCTTCTTGTCTTCTCACTGCTTGATGATCCTTGAGAACTATCAGATTTGACAGATTATCCCTTTTTGGGATGATTCTCAAGGGTTGAGAGTTCTTTTTGACATTTCTCACATGCTTCATAGGAGATTAACCCCTTTGAGCATGCTTAGCCACATGTTTCTTGGCTTTCATTGAAGGCTTTTGGCTTTCTTTCTTCAAAACTTCCTTTTCACAAGATTTTCCCTTTCCCAGGTATTCATCATACTTTTGCTTGTACACAACAAAGTCTTGTCCATACTTTGTTTCATCTGGGACATGAAAAGGATTGAATTTGAGTCTTTCATTACAAGAGTCTGTATGATGACCATACTCATCACACTTCTTGCACCAAACCTTTCCTTTATATTTCTCATGTTCTTTTTCTTTCTTGAATCTTTCACTTGGTCTGGGTTCTTTGACTCCAATGGTCTTCTGATTCTTTAGACTATCAAAGTTGATTGATAAAGGGACAAACTCCTCAATCTTGATGTCTTGTCTTTCAGTCTTGCTCTTTACAAACACATTTTTTTGCAAATTCAGTGGTCTTCATCTAGACTCTCTCTATGTCTTGATTTCCTCTTTTCATTTTCTTCCATTGTTTCTACTTCTCCAATATCAAGGACTTCATGATTAGAGAAAATAGGATAAACAAGGATAAAGTTTTCAATATCCACATTTTCTTTTACTCTATTTTTGTTGTTCTACTTTATCCTTTCCAATACTTCTTGGCTTGGAGGCCTTACAGCATTGTAATTCACCTTCTTCTTTTCACATATGTCAAAGGACACATGTTCTCTCTTTGTTCTTTCATTCTGTTTCTTCATTCTTGATGTGACAGGTGGATTCATTGGAAGTTTTTCAATAGATTCTGGTTTCTTGAATTTTCTTCCTCTTTCAGCAGCTTTGATTTCCTCATCAGTGATTTGATTACTTAAATCACTCAAGTCATCTTGATTCAAATCAATTAAATCAAATTCATCTTCAGAGACTTGAACTCCAATTGACTTTTCTTCTTTCACATCTTTCTTCATAACAAACTCTCCTTCTTCACTCACCTCAACATTCTTATACAAATCCACAAGTTCTTCTTTGTCTTGAAAAACATCTTTGAATTGTTGTAGATATGCATTTTTTTTCTCTTTATCGACTTTTGGCATAAAGTTGTTGTTGAAAGGTGGTGGTACTGTTTTGTACTTGTCTTCTTCCTTAACTTGGTTTAGAATTCCACAGATGTTTCCAGTAGAGACCAAGTTCTTCAAGAATTCATTATTAGCTTGCAGTTTTGTGTTCTGCACCTTCTCTTCTATAATCATTTTCTTCATCCCATCTATTTCAGTTGTGAATCTTTTCTGAGCTCTATAACTGTTTACATAGTCTTCTTCCAAACTTTTCATTCTTTCTACACTCACCAGTTCACTTGCCTCATATGCATTCATGATGCTTTGTTTCTTAAAACACTCACTTTCCAGCTTGCCTACTTTCATTTTCAAATCATTGATAACTTCAGTTAAATCAATAGCAGGAGCAGAATGTACCTGAGATGATGATCCAGTTTCTTTCTCAATTATGGCCATGAATGCCACATTTGCTTTCTTGATATCATCTGCAATGTCTTCTTCATGATTTCTCCAATCAAAGTTACCCTCAAGCTATGTTGTTACAGCTACATTTCTGTAACACCCCGTAACCGCAGCGGAAACGTACACGGGATGCAACAGACACATCTGATATCAACAGCATTGCTTATAAAGAAAATACCACTACATTAATTTATAACATATTACATTGTTGCGAGTTTCGTTACTGTCTAGGTGTTACACACATATTTTACCGATAAGACATTAATATATTCATTACAAAATATAGAGCAGCAAGCTTCCAACAGGTAGCACAGATAGTTAAGCACATATCAATCATTCCAACTTGGGCATACCTAGAAAACATGTAAAGAAAACGGGTCAACTACGAATAGTTGGTGAGTTTCACTAATTTAAATAAACACTGACAGATCATTTTAATAACCATTTGTTAGCAATGTAATTATGCTGGGAACTATGTTACCCCAGAACATTTCCATTAATCTTCTGGGAACTAAGTTACCCCAGAACAATAATAACCTCTGGGAACTACGTTACCCCAGAACAATAATAACCTCTGGGAACTATGTTACCCCAGAACAATAATAACCTCTGGGAACTACGTTACCCCAGAACAATAATAACCCCTGGGAACTATGATTCCCCAGAACAATAATAACCTCTGGGAACTACGTTACCCCAGAACAATAATAACCCCTGGGAACTATGTTACCCCAGAACAATAATAACCTCTGGGAACTATGTTACCCCAGAACAATAATAACCTCTGGGAACTATGTTACCCCAGAACAATTCCACACGATAAACAATTTATATATTCTGTGCATTAAACATATATATATAAATATACAAGTGTTTCCATACGATCGGTATGTACTTAAATACTTTAATAAAGACATGTTTTCCGCCCCGGGAAAATATTTAAAACAGTTCAGTAAAAAGGGGCTCGTGAAAACTCACCTTTCTGTGAGTCGGGACGTGATACAATGAACTGCTATAAGCCTGGATCTGTAATATAATATCTAGTCGTTACTATATAATTCCCATAAATTAAATACGTATCAATCGGTACATCTGGGGACATTGTTAGCCCAGTACTGTACTCGATTCGGGGACAATGTTAACCCCATGACACTTCTAAGGACTCAGATTGTGACATTGCTTAGAGTCTGACGGTCAAAATTATCATTTTTATGATTTCCTTGATTTGCGTGCCTAGCACGGTTATCCGTTTTTAGTTTCAAAAATGAGTTTGGTCACACCCGACCCAAAAATGGTGTTTGACTGTTAATTTAGTTAAAGTGATGAAATTAGAGCTCGGTTTGGACACCCCTTTTGGCCGCCGGGCCCGTTTCCGTCATTTAGGTGTCGGAAACAGTAAAATCGGGTAAAATTACCCAAATCATCCGAATTATTTTCGGATGATTTACTTTTATTTAATTTACTTAGTATTATGAAAATGGTCTATTTTTAGGGTTTTCATATGCCAGTCAGCTCGCTTATGCGAGTTTTGCCGGTTTACACGTTTTAAGCTTTAAAAATTTGTTTTTATGTTCTTTTTAGCACAAATAATTACCCGTTTAGTCTCGGGTCTTGAAATTTTGCACAAAACTTATTTTGACAATAAGAAATTTTATAAAAATTTTCCAGATTTATTTTCTTATATTTACATTTATTTATCTATTTTTAAACCTTATTAAAACACTAAATATGTCAAAAATACCAAAAGACTTTAGAAAAATCCCAAATTTTTCTGGGATGATCCATGCCATCCTCATAACTCCCTGGAATTTTTCCAGAACCCAAAACTCATTTTTCAAGCCATTTTCACAAAAACCGAGCTAGAAAGCCCTAGAACGCGTTTTACCGAAAAGCCCCTTTAGACTTCTCCAACTGAGCTCAAATTTTGTGTGTGACTTTAATATGTTATAAAAAGCTTATCCTAAATTTTTCAGAATTTTTCATCAAGTTTAGCTATTTTTCACCATTTTTGGCCAAAACCGAGCATTAAATTCACCAAATATTCATCTTTTATCCAAAAATTCACAGATCTCTTATTTTCATGTGTAGATCATCTCTGTGAAATTTCGTGACCCAACTCTAAGCACATTACAATCTGTCCAAAATCACTAAATCACACGAAAACCGAACTATCTTGTGTTTTCTAGCGTTAGATCGCAAAGATCCGGGTTTCTAGCCTTTGCTAGCCACTAGATACAACACTTACAAGCACAATAACACTATACCAAGCAAGTTACACCAACAATCAAACCATTTCTTTCATAGTGTCGGTTTTGATATAAAAACAAAGGTTTTAACCGTAAAAATCCGTTCTCGACTCTTTTTACTCATTTCTTGAACCAAGATCCCTTGTATAACATGTATATATCTCTTGATCATGCAAGAGTCGGTTTCATCTCGGGTTTTCACCCATCTTTCACTTGGAAACTCATTTTAACAAGATTTTAACCGTAAAATTTCGTTCTAAACTCTTTTAACTACTTTCTTGGATCAAGATCCTTTGTATAGCTTGTATACATCCCTTGATCACACGAGAATCGGTTTCATCTCGGGTTTTCACCCATTTTTCACATGAAACCTCCTTTTCTCAAGATTATAGAATTAGAAACAAGAATCAAGCATTAAAAACATGTTTATACCTTCAAATCTTGGTTAGAAATGATGGATTTGGATGAATACTTAAAGGTTTGAGAGAGTTTTGTGAGTTTTTGATGTTAGAAAAAAGAAAAAGAAGTGTGTAATGTGTGTGTATAAGGGCCGGCCATATTGGTGGTGTGGGGGGGGGGGGCCACATCTCAAACCATGGCCACACATTTGGATTACGCAATCCGGATAATGTTGTGGATAATCTGGTTCAGTTCGTTTCTCGTTTAAACTCGTAATTCGGCTTAAAATGAGCCTAAAATGGTTGTTTTTCGGGTTAAAATAAAATTTACATAAAACCGACTTAAAAACTTTAAAAACTTAAACCATGACATTAAAACATCATATTATTAGTAATTACGCATCTTTTTCGGCTTGATCGATCGTCTCTTGCTTGGTTTGATGTTAAAGGTTTCGTTTATCGTACCGACGCACTAATAAATCGAAATCCTTTTTCTATGCTATAATTCACTTATCCCGAAGCATTAATACTTCGCAAACATCACTAAACATTATATACTTCGTCTATAATGTAATTCCCGATTCGTTCGGGTTTCAATAATCGTTCATTGGTTAATTGTAATTCCAATACGATTCACTATATAATCGAGTATGATTCGTTCTATGAATCATATATACTCGTATACACGTACTATAACTCATATAATCAATACTAAATGACACGTAAATAGTATATACCGGCTAGGGTATACCTGGATTTGCCGGAATCGTTAGATTCTCCCCCCGTTATAAAAATTTCGTCCTCGAAATTTTACACATCAACTACTTCCTTTTGAGGAAATAGGTGGGGGTATTTCTTCCGAAATTCATCCTTTCGTTCCCAAGTAAATTCTGGGCCTCGTTGCGAATTTCATCTAACTTTGACCAACGAGATCTTATTGTGTCTAAGTTGCTTGATCTTACTGTCCACTATTTCAATGGGCTCCTCTACGAAGTTGAGCTTATCACTTATTTGAACACCCTCTAAAGGTAACACCGATGTCTCATCCGACAGACACCTTTTCAAGTTCGACACGTGAAACACGTTGTGAACTGCACTCAGTTCATCAGGCAGTTCTAATCGGTATGCTACAGGACCGATTTTTGCAATAATGTCGAATGGTCCAATGTATCTCGGGGCTAACTTCCCCGCCTTTCCAAATCTAACCACACCCTTCCACGGGGATACTTTCAAATATACCTTTTCACCCTTCTCAAATGACAACGGTTTTCGACGGGTATCGGCATAACTCTTCTGCCGATCTCGCGCGGCTTTCAGGTTGTTCTTAATTTCAAGAATCTTGCTGGTCGTCTTCTGGACCAGATCCGATCTAATGACCTGCGAGTCACCCACTTCAGACCAGCAAAGTGGTGATCGGCACTTCCGTCCATACAATGCTTCATAAGGTGCTGCCTTTATACTGCTATGGTAGCTGTTATTATAGGAAAATTCAACGAGTGGGAGATGTTGATCCCAATTTTCCTTAAAGTCCAGTACGCAGGCATGAAGCAAATCCTCCAAAGTTTGAATGGTCCTCTCAGACTGACCATCGGTCTGAGGGTGGTAAGTTGTGCTTAGGTCAATACGTGTTCCCAATGCTTCTTGGACAGCTTGCCAAAGTTTGGAGGTGAAATGGCTATCCCTATCGGAGATGATCGAGATGGGGATGCCATGACGAGACACTATTTCATTTATATAAATTTGCGCAAGTCTCTCGGTGTTATAATTATCTCTAATCGGAATAAAATGTGCCGATTTGGTTAATCGATCCACGATTACCCAAATTGCATCATGTCCCCGGGATGTCTTAGGGAGGTGTGTCACGAAATCCATTGTGATTTGCTCCCACTTCCATTCAGGAATTTCCGGTTGTTGTAACATCCCCGAGGGTTTCTGGTGCTCCGCCTTAACCCTCGCACACGTCGTACACTTGCCGACGTAAGTGGCTATATCCTTTTTCATACCCGGCCACCAGTAGAACTCCTTCACATCCTTATACATCTTATCCGATCCCGGATGTATGGAATATTTTGATTTATGTGCTTCGTCCATGATCAATTCACGAAGGTCATGGAGGGTCGGAATCCAAATCCTATTTTTGAAATAGAGAATTTCATCCACACGCTATTCGAAATTCTTTTTGTTACCGTAAAGTCCCTCTTTTTCCAATTGTTCCTCTTTCAACGCCTCGCGTTGAGCAACTCGAACCAAATCTGAAAGGTTCGACTGAACAATCATCCCCAGCGCTCGCACTCGCAATGCCTTAACCCGATCCTTCCTACTCAAGGCATCGGCTACGACGTTAGCCTTGCCGGGGTGATAACGGATATCACAGTCATAGTCGCTTAATAATTCGACCCATCTTCGTTGTCTCATATTCAGTTCTTTCTGATCGAATATGTGTTGCAAACTTTTATGATCGATGAAGATGGTGCACTTTGTACCGTAGAGATAGTGCCTCCAGATTTTAAGTGCGAAGATGACCGCTCCCAGTTCCAGGTCATGAGTAGTGTAATTTTTCTCGTGAACTTTTAGTTGTCGAGAAGCATAGGCTATAACCTTACTATTTTGCATCAATACGCATCCTAACCCTCTCCGAGATGCGTCACAATACACGACAAAACCATCGTCTCCGTCGGGGAGACTTAAGATTGGCGCTTGGCGCAATCTTTGTTTTAGCGTTTGAAACGCCGTTTCCTGCTCTTCACCCCATTCATACTTCCGATCCTTTTGAGTCAGGAGGGTTAAAGGTTGGGCGATGCTGGAAAAGTTCTCTATAAATCGACGATAGTATCCAGCTAAGCCTAAGAATTGGCGGATTTCCTTTGGAGATTTAGGCGCTTGCCAATTCTTAATTGCTTCAACCTTACTTGGATCAACGTGTATTCCTTGGTGGTTTATAACGTGACCGAGGAATTGCACCTCTTGTAACCAGAAGTTACACTTGGAGAATTTTGCAAATAACTTCTCCTGATCCAGGAGCTCTAAAACTAACTTTAAGTGTTGCTCGTGCTCTTCTTTACTCTTCGAGTATATCAAAATATCGTCAATAAATACAATGACGAATTTGTCGAGATAGGGTTTACAGCCTCGATTCATGAGATCCATGAATACTGCTGGCGCATTTGTTAGCCCAAAAGGCATAACTAAGAACTCGTAATGGCCGTAGCGAGTCTGGAATGCGGTTTTTGGGATATCCTCCTCCTGGATCCTAACCTGATGGTATCCCGATCTAAGATCTATTTTTGAAAAGTAGCTCGCACCTTGTAGTTGGTCGAACAGATCATCGATTCGGGGGAGAGGATACCTATTTTTGATTGTCAGCTTGTTCAATTCCCTGTAATCAATGAACATTCTAAGGCTCCCGTCCTTCTTTTTCACGAATAAAACAGGTGCACCCCACGGGGAATAACTGGGACGTATAAATCCTTTATCCAACAATTCCTGCAACTGGTTGGATAATTCTTGCATCTCGGATGGTGCAAGTCGGTAGGGCGCCTTAACAACAGGGCCAGCCTGAGGTAACAGATCGATTCTGAATTCGACCTGTCGGGTTGGCGGCAACCCAGGAAGTTCCTCTGGAAAAACTTGTGGAAATTCGCGTACCACGGGAATATCGTCCACCCGTTTTTCCTCAGGATCAGCGGCCGTCAGGCTCGCTAGATACGCCACACATCCCTGACGTATATATTTCAACACCTTGAGGTGGGATATAAATGGTATCATGGTGCCGGGTTTTTCTCCATGCACTAATACCTCCTCGTCATCTGACACCCGGATCTTGACGGTTTTCTTTTCACAGTTTATTTCTACCCTATTACGTGCCAACCAATCCATTCCCACTATCACGTCAAAACTACCCAATTCTACCGGTAACAAGTCAAGCAGAAAGGATTGTTCGTTCAGAATAAAAGGGCAATTCCGAACTATCCGATTAACTATCATGGTTTTACTGTTAGCGACTTCTACGGTGTAAGGTTCTATGGTTTCACCAATAGAAAGGTTTGCTATCGAAAGGAATTTAACGGAGACAAAACTTCTATCGGCGCCTGTATCAAATAATACCGAAGCGTAATGATCAGAGACGAGGAAGGTACCTGTCACTACGCTGGGGTCCTGGCGCGCCTCGTTCACTCCCATCACGAATGCTCGGCCTCGCACCGGATTGGACGACGATGCCTGACCCGTGAGTTGTCTCCCGTTTCCTCCCTGGTTCAGTTTCGGGCAGTTCCTTTTGAAGTGATCCGTGCTGCCGCATTCGTAGCAAGCACGGCTAGTGGTCACCATCTGGTTTCCTTGCGGGTTCTGCTGTCGGGCTGGTTGAGTTCTAAATGGTTGCGCACGAATAGGTTGCGGTTGTCGGTTCAGGTTGTTCAGATTTGTCTTACAATTTGGTGCGTAGTGTCCAATCCTGCCACACCGGTGGCACACCACCTCTTTGCACACGCCACTATGGTGGTAACCACATTTCCCGCACTTAGGAAATGTTCCCTTCTGCGGTTCTTGCCTTCCGCCCGAACTAGTCATGGCATAGCTCTGGGCAGCGGGCCTAACTCGTTTGCTTTGCTGCCTTTCCTGGATTCTATGATCATGTGTACCCCGTTTTCCCCCAGCGGATTCTCCTGTCACCTTTAGTGATCCGCTCCGCAAGAAGTCATACGTGACAATGCCAGCCTGTGTCACTGCACTTTCATACGTCCGGTGTCCCCCCGCGTTGACTATACTCCTCACTACTGGAGTAAGTCCCCAAATATAACGTTCCACCCTCTTCGTCTCCGGGGTGACCAACCACGGTACTAATCGTGACAGTTCATTAAACCGATTGGTATAACCCAAGTGGTCCGCCCCCTTCATCTCCAGATTCCACAACTCATTTTCCAATTTCTGCAATTCATTCTTTGGGCAGAAATGTTCCAACACAAGAGCCTTAAGCTCCGTCCAGGTCATGTGGTTTGTCGCCGCCTGACCTCGAGTTTGTACTATGGTGTTCCACCATGTCAAGGCATGGTCGGTGAATGTACAGGTGGCGTACTTAACGACACAATCCTCGGGACAGTTGCTAATATTCACCACTGATTCTATTTTCTCTATCCATTTAACTAACCCATTCGGTCCTTCAGACCCGCTAAACTCTAATGGCTTGCACAACATAAAATCCTTGATCGAACATCCCCTGGATGCACGAATTGGTTCAATACGGTTTGTCTCTACCGTAGGTATAGGGCCATTGCTGCCAGTAACGACCACCCTAGGCAGTGCGTCATTACTCGGAATAGTGTTATCATTCCTTGGAGGATTAGCATTTTGTTCCCCGTCATTATTTATGGGCGTTTGATTGCTCGGAGGGGTTGGATTGGTCGAGTTGTTGATACTGGCGGCGATGCGCGATACTATATCCGGTATCGCCGCCTCCAATTGTTGAGCAATCAAACGGCTCACATCTACTTCCGATATTTTCGTTGATCGTTTCGGTGCCATTCTACACAACATCAAGAAATACGTATAATCAATACCGTTTCAAATTATAAAACACAATACATATTTCATTCATTAGTAAACATTGATACATATTACACAAACATCAGTTTACATACTTTCCAGTCAACATTACACAACTAAGTTTTAATACAAGGGCCCTATGTCGGTATCATCTCGACATAACCCGTAAAAGGGTCAGTGCTTGAATGATACCCAAAAGTATCTATAAAGATATGCCCCAAAAGAGACCCACCCTAGGGGCCAGTGGTTGTATCATAACTAACCAAGATTCACTCCGTGTTAGTATCACCACTAACTACTTACACAGAGTATCAAAAAAAAATGGTCCCTGACTATCCCCATCCAAACATAACTACTAAACACGGTGGTATGCCCACCACATCATCACTGCCACCAACGCCACCACTACTGCCATCACCCCCCGGAGCCACGCCTCTAACCGCTGAACCATCAATAGGGAGTACGAGCACTCCCTTGTCAACCGGTCGATTGCATACTGGCAATCCAGTATGCGGTCACCAAGGTACACCAGTCTCTGTACCCCCACAGTCAGGGCGGCTGAGTGCTCATTTACTTGCTCTGTGAGCACTCGTAGCCAAGCTGCCGCATCCCGCTCCTGTCTCGGAAGGCCCCAGACAGGTAGAGCCATCGGCTCGGGCTGAGATGAGGACTCTCCCCGACGAGTAGCAGGTCGGGGTGGGGGAGAGGTCGGTGGGACACGCGGAATGCTGATCCGCGCCGTAAGGCGGGGACCAAATCCCGGAGGGATAGAGGTGGCCTGCGGTGCGAGTGGAGTAGGGGATCTGACGATCCGGGCCGGGGAGGACTGGCTCGAGCTCCTGTGACTCGCCTCGCTAGGCTCGGAGTCGGATGACACTTGTAGGCTCCCGGAGTTTCCGGGGCTAACCTCCTCCGGATCCTCCTCTACTGATAAGCTATGCGGGCTTGACATTTTTACCTGCACACAAGTTAACAAGCATATAGTTCTTTCCATAGTGTAATTCATAATCAAATTAATACATACTTATTTATACAACTTTACCACATAATAATATTATCATATATTTACACATATGTTGCCAATTTTACCTATTTAAAGTTCCTCGTGACTTCCCCTGAATTCTCCCGTGCAGACAAGTCTGTTATTATGTTCCGGACCATAATAACTCACTTGTCCATCCAAGTTCATCCAGATCCCGTCTCAATAAATTATTAGTTGATATTCAGATCCTATAATACTTGAGCTACTGGTTATATTTTAGGTATCTCTTTCAGACATCCTAATTCTTTATAACCAATGGCTCTGATACCAAGTTCTGTAACACCCCGTAACCGCAGCGGAAACGTACACGGGATGCAACAGACACATCTGATATCAACAGCATTGCTTATAAAGAAAATACCACTACATTAATTTATAACATATTACATTGTTGCGAGTTTCGTTACTGTCTAGGTGTTACACACATATTTTACCGATAAGACATTAATATATTCATTACAAAATATAGAGCAGCAAGCTTCCAACAGGTAGCACAGATAGTTAAGCACATATCAATCATTCCAACTTGGGCATACCTAGAAAACATGTAAAGAAAACGGGTCAACTACGAATAGTTGGTGAGTTTCACTAATTTAAATAAACACTGACAGATCATTTTAATAACCATTTGTTAGCAATGTAATTATGCTGGGAACTATGTTACCCCAGAACATTTCCATTAATCTTCTGGGAACTAAGTTACCCCAGAACAATAATAACCTCTGGGAACTACGTTACCCCAGAACAATAATAACCTCTGGGAACTATGTTACCCCAGAACAATAATAACCTCTGGGAACTACGTTACCCCAGAACAATAATAACCCCTGGGAACTATGTTACCCCAGAACAATAATAACCTCTGGGAACTACGTTACCCCAGAACAATAATAACCCCTGGGAACTATGTTACCCCAGAACAATAATAACCTCTGGGAACTATGTTACCCCAGAACAATAATAACCTCTGGGAACTATGTTACCCCAGAACAATTCCACACGATAAACAATTTATATATTTTGTGCATTAAACATATATATATAAATATACAAGTGTTTCCATACGATCGGTATGTACTTAAATACTTTAATAAAGACATGTTTTCCGCCCCGGGAAAATATTTAAAACAGTTCAGTAAAAAGGGGCTCGTGAAAACTCACCTTTCTGTGAGTCGGGACGTGATACAATGAACTGCTATAAGCCTGGATCTGTAATATAATATCTAGTCGTTACTATATAATTCCCATAAATTAAATACGTATCAATCGGTACATCTGGAGACATTGTTAGCCCAGTACTGTACTCGATTCGGGGACAATGTTAACCCCGTGACACTTCTAAGGACTCAGATTGTGACATTGCTTAGAGTCTGACGGTCAAAATTATCAATTTTATGATTTCCTTGATTTGCGTGCCTAGCACGGTTATCCGTTTTTAGTTTCAAAAATGAGTTTGGTCACACCCGACCCAAAAATGGTGTTTGACTGTTAATTTAGTTAAAGTGATGAAATTAGAGCTCGGTTTGGACACCCCGTTTGGCCGCGGGGCCCGTTTCCGTCATTTAGGTGTCGGAAAGAGTAAAATCGGGTAAAATTACCCAAATCATCCGAATTATTTTCGGATGATTTACTTTTATTTAATTTACTTAGTATTATGAAAATGGTCTATTTTTAGGGTTTTCATATGCCAGTCAGCTCGCTTATGCGAGTTTTGCCGGTTTACACGTTTTAAGCTTTAATAATTTGTTTTTATGTTCTTTTTAGCACAAATAATTACCCGTTTAGTCTCGGGTCTTGAAATTTTGCACAAAACTTATTTTGACAGTAAGAAATTTTATAAAAAATTTCCAGATTTATTTTCTTATATTTACATTTATTTATCTATTTTTAAACCTTATTAAAACACTAAATATGTCAAAAATACCAAAAGACTTTAGAAAAATCCCAAATTTTTCTGGGATGATCCCTGCCATCCTCATAACTCCCTGGAATTTTTCCAGAACCCAAAACTTATTTTTCAAGCCATTTTCACAAAAACCGAGCTAGAAAGCCCTAGAACTCGTTTTACCGAAAAGCCCCTTTAGACTTCTCCAACTGAGCTCAAATTTTGTGTGTGACTTTAATATGTTATAAAAAGCTTATCCTAAATTTTTCAGAATTTTTCATCAAGTTTAGCTATTTTTCACCATTTTTGGCCAAAACCGAGCATTAAATTCACCAAATATTCATCTTTTATCCAAAAATTCACAGATCTCTTATTTTCATGTGTAGATCATCTCTGTGAAATTTCGTGACCCAACTCTAAGCACATTACAATCTGTCCAAAATCACTAAATCACACGAAAACCGAACTATCTTGTGTTTTCTAGCGTTAGATCGCAAAGATCCGGGTTTCTAGCCTTTGCTAGCCACTAGATACAACACTTACAAGCACAATAACACTATACAAAGCAAGTTACACCAACAATCAAACCATTTCTTTCATAGTGTCGGTTTTGATATAAAAACAAAGGTTTTAACCGTAAAAATCCGTTCTCGACTCTTTTTACTCATTTCTTGGACCAAGATCCCTTGTATAACATGTATACATCTCTTGATCATGCAAGAGTCGGTTTCATCTCGGGTTTTCACCCATCTTTCACTTGGAAACTCATTTTAACAAGATTTTAACCGTAAAATTTCGTTCTAAACTCTTTTAACTACTTTCTTGGATCAAGATCCTTTGTAAAGCTTGTATACATCCCTTGATCACACGAGAATCGGTTTCATCTCGGGTTTTCACCCATTTTTCACATGAAACCTCCTTTTCTCAAGATTATAGAATTAGAAACAAGAATCAAGCATTAAAAACATGTTTATACCTTCAAATCTTGGTTAGAAATGATGGATTTGGATGAATACTTGAAGGTTTGAGAGAGTTTTGTGAGTTTTTGATGTTAGAAAAAAGAAAAAGAAGTGTGTAATGTGTGTGTATAAGGGCCGGCCATATTGGTGGTGTGGGGGGGGGCCACATCTCAAACCATGGCCACACATTTGGATTACGCAATCCGAATAATGTTGTGGATAATCTGGTTCAGTTCGTTTCTCGTTTAAACTCGTAATTCGGCTTAAAATGAGCCTAAAATGGTTGTTTTTCGGGTTAAAATAAAATTTACATAAAACCGACTTAAAAACTTTAAAAACTTAAACCATGACATTAAAACATCATATTATTAGTAATTACGCATCTTTTTCGGCTTGATCGATCGTCTCTTGCTTGGTTTGATGTTAAAGGTTTCGTTTATCGTACCGACGCACTAATAAATCGAAATCCTTTTTCTGTGCTATAATTCACTTATCCCGAAGCATTAATACTTCGCAAACATCACTAAACATTATATACTTCGTCTATAATGTAATTCCCGATTCGTTCGGGTTTCAATAATCGTTCATTGGTTAATTGTAATTCCAATACGATTCACTATATAATCGAGTATGATTCGTTCTATGAATCATATATACTCGTATACACGTACTATAACTCATATAATCAATACTAAATGACACGTAAATAGTATATACCGGCTAGGGTATACCTGGATTTGCCGGAATCGTTTACAATTTCCTTGAATTCTGATCTGATTTTGATTGGCTGGAATAGTGTTGTTTGGAACATTTTGAAGGTTTTGATTGTTGTTTCTCTGAAAAGCTTGATTCTGAGGCACTCCTTGATCATGATTGTTCATTTGAGGTTGGAAGTTGTTGTTGGGATTGTTGAAGTTGGGATTATAATTTTTGTTGGGATTGTTGTTAAAGTTGTTGTTGAAGTTGTTGGTGTTGGGTCTCTGCTGATATTGAGGCTGCTGTTGATATTGATGCTGCTGATTTCTTGGTTGGTTTTGAAATTGGTTCAATTGGAAGTTTCTTGGCATGTTACATTCTCTTGCAAAATGACCAGGCTGTTGACAATTGTAGCAAATGGCTTTTGACTTGTCAAAACCAATTCTTTCATTTGGCCCTGATAGGAGTGACCTACCAGTCCTGTTGTAAAGCCTCTTGCTTCTAAGAGCCAACATGGCTGCTTGCCACTTCAAATCCATGTCCTCCAAATCATCAACATCTATTTGCTCAAGATCATCTTGTACCACACTTGTGTGAATTAAATTCTTTGCAACAAATGCATTATATGACTAAGTAAACATTGAAAGCAAGGCCTGTGTTTCATTGCCTTGACCATTTCCACCACTAGTGTGAGGTACATTCCCACTTGCCATAGAGGCAGAATCAGTGTCATCAATCAGCTGCACATTGAATCTTTGCTGGTTTCCATGATTACTTGTGCTACCACCAACAAATGATTTTGGAGTTTCAGAATTATGTTCAACAGGTTCTTCAATGATAGGGATCTGCTGTTGATTCTTGGTAGTCAAATTACCCATAGGTGCAATCAATGAATTTGAAACATTGAAGCAAGGTCTTTCCTCCTTAATCATCTCATTTTCTATCATCTCTATCTCTGCAGCTTGAAGAAAGCACACTACATCATCCAATTTCAAGTCATTGAAGTTGTGCTTCTGAAGGATGAATTTGCAGGCAGTGTACCATTCTTTTGGCATAGAGTTGAGCAGCTTGGTATTAAGATCAAAGTCAGTCATAACATAGTCTGTGGTTCTGATATCATTCACTATTGCTAAGAACCTCTCCAGAGTAGACTTCAACCTTTCTCCTTCTTTATACTTAAATCTTTCTAACTGCTGCTTCAATCTCTGCTTCTTGATGTTTTTGAGATCAACATTTCCCTCAAACATTTCAAGTATTGCATCATACATTGCCTTGGCATTGGGATGATGTGCAACCTTGGTAAGAATTTCCCAAGACAAACCTAGCTTCAACATAGCTAAAGCCTTGTCATCTACTTTTCTCATCCTTTCTCTTACAGCAGCAGTTGCTGCTGGATTAGCACCTTCCTCAACATTGTCTTGTGGACCATTTCGGATGGAGTTCCACATATCAACATCATTATAGCATACGGCTACTTCAAACAAGACCTTCCATTTTGTGAATTTTTTTTTAGTACACACTTCTTGTTCCTCGTAACCAGACATTTTGAGAAATCAAAAGTAGTTTCTTTGTAAAAACAGAGTTCAAAAATAATCAGATCTGAAAAACCGGTTGTTCATATCTGAGTTGTCTGATGCGATTAGAACAAGATTTATATGTAAAAATTAGAACTTTAAATAGAATAAGGAAGAGAAAACACCAAATGATTGTAGATCTGGAAGAAAAATGAAGAACAGAGCTGCTGACGTCACTTTTCAATGGAACAGTGGTCAGCTTACGTCATCTATCTTCAAATCTTCAATAAGCAACAATCTTTCCAAAATAGCAGCAACGGGCTCTGATACCACTTGTCAGAACCGTGCCCCATCGCGGAAGCGTGAATAATCGGTTTTATTAATGGTGGAGCTCGGATCTAGGGTTAGGATCGAATCTCATTCGCGTTCACTCTTGAAAGATGTTTGGACGGATGAGGTGTATTGGAGAGAGACTGATTCGATTAACAATCAACAATAAAGTAGGATGAACAATTGTAATCAAAACACAAAAGATAGAAATGATAGTATGATATTATAATCCGAATGATTCTCATAAAGATGAACCAC
The DNA here is from genome assembly GCF_021521415.1 of Bidens hawaiensis. Classification (NCBI taxonomy): domain Eukaryota; kingdom Viridiplantae; phylum Streptophyta; class Magnoliopsida; order Asterales; family Asteraceae; genus Bidens; species Bidens hawaiensis. The sequence goes on along the minus strand of NW_027496567.1, from coordinate 131,308 downwards.
TCAAACATACATACATTCATACATACAATCGATTAAGAAATATCAGCCGCCACTAGGAGAGCTCATCCTGGAGGCGGAGACTCTCTCAAAGGGAAAAAAAACCCTAAATCTCACACATACACAATACAGTCACTCATACTAGACAAATGAATAAAAACATCTATTTATACTAGTCTAGCATGACTTGGTCTTCAAGCCATCCACCCTTGGTTGAGATCAAATAATATATTTTTCACCCACATATAAATTCGATGCGTCAGTCTAAAATATAAGTTCCAACACTCAGATATTTAGTTATTATTTTGGTTTAACTGAAATTTCAAAAAGTCATGGTGATACATGAACACTCGGTTTTCAATTCGATTTTACTGTTTATATTGGGATACGAAAATCTATCGTGGTTCATGGATATTCTGATTTCAAATTTAGTGTAGTTTTAATTTAATTATTTATGAAATTCTTATTGAAACGAGAAAACTCATGTTGGGTCATGGGCATTTCAATCTCGAATTCAAATATTGCTTCATGTAATTTTATTTATTTATTTTTATGATTTATATAGAGTAATTAAGATTTCATGGATGTTTCATGTAGTGCTTCTTTTGGTTGGTAATTCCAATTTGATATTTACGTCCCGTGTCACGCGAATCATTTCCGCTTCGCAGCATGTCTTCTCATTTTCCTCGACTTCGCCCTCAAAACTCAACCATAAAGTGACAGCTCAGATTTTCAAACAATAGGCAGTCGTGATCCCGACCATGATGACCCAGATGCATCAAAATTCATCAACACCAACCACAAAAACAAGAACAAACACCAAATCTATGCCCTAGCCAATCTAAAACCCATCACAAACCCAATACCCAACCCAAAGCCAACCCAACCAAAAAAAGCCCTACACGGAGCACACAACCTTTGTATAACTCGTTTATACGTCACCACTCAATCGCCTCACAATATCGAAATGCTTCCCATGACTCATTACTCAACCATTTACCACACATTATGTTTTACCATATGCTCATGTAGCGAGCCTACTACATTATATTGACCCAAACACACCAACAATGCTAAGGAATGCCTAAATTGTTTTTTCCATGCAATTCCTTAAACTGCATTCCCTGGTCACATGAAGCTTACTCGTAGCCTTGCGCCAATACTTAGCCCCTTCCTACTCATCAAACATACCAATTTTTTAAAACTACGCAGTTTCTCCGAATTCATTTTTTTATAAACACATTACACTTATAATTTCAAATCCACGACTATTTTAAAATAGGTAATTCACGAGTATTTAGTTAAGTTGATTTTCTTAAAAAAAATGAGTGAGATACTTTAAGTAAAATCAAATGGTTTATTATTATTATTGTTATTATCATTATCATTATATCACTACTATTATTAACTTTATTATTATTATCATCACTACTATTATTACTACTATTATTACTACTATTACCGGTATTATTCTTATTATGTATAATATTTTTCAAAGGTTAAATGAAATCTGTAAATAAAGTCTTTTGTTTCAAACAAGTCCTAAGCTCATGAGGCTATTATGTTATCACTATAACATTTCTATAAAAACGAGTCATTTTATTCGGTGATTCTCTCTAAAGTTTTCATAAGACACCACCAAAAGAGAATCCTTTATTTTAAAAAAAAAAATTCATAAAGTTTCGCAAGCCTTAGTATTAAATAAGGACTTACATTTATCATAAAGAAATTTTAACTTTGAATTATAAAAACATCACGTTTTGCAACCGATTTTAACTAATTAAAATGAACGTTAAAAAACATTTTTCTTCCTCCCTCAACACCAACGAGTTTCAGTTAACAAATCATGGCACCGCCCTCACCCTAGCCTTCATACCTCAAACCCAGACCTTCGAGAAGACAAGTATCGCAAGCTTCATTTTGGTTTCCTTTAACTTCTTTTTCATGTATTTTTTTTATATATAATTCTATCTGGATATAATCGAAATAATCTTATGTGTCTAATTTCTTCGAAGGTTGTTATGGAATTTATATTTGAGGTGGTTATTTATTGATTGTTGACCTATTTTCTTTCATGTTTACTCTCAAGCACGAAACAAACAAGTACATGCATCATTTATATCACATGTAGTCGCTTTGTCGAATTGGTTTACTTTTGTTAACTCAATCTCGCAGTCTATGACCGATTTCCCATGAACGTAATCGTTTAGTGGAAGTTGGGACTATGAACATGGTTGTGTACATAGCTATCTAATAGAAACCGTATTTCTACCTTTGGCTATTTATTGTCGGTTACCTCTAAACGGATTCGTTTATTTATAACCAGGACTATGATTATAGCTATCTAGTAGAAGTCACATGTTCATTTTATATTTACTTTACATGAATTGTTTTGGTTATTTGTTTGGTTCTTTTCCCGCTTAATGTTTTATCGAACCATCTTGTTATTCTTGATCTTAATGTTTCATCAATTTGAATCCAATGTTTTACTTCGGTATTCTCAATCTCGAAGTTTCAACTGTTCACTTTGTTATTCTTAATCTCCATGTAACATTTATTCATGTTGATACTTTATTTTATATGAAATTTTCACTTGTTTAGTGTGTCATTATTGACCCAAAATCTTTTTGATGTTTTGAACTTTTGAAGTAACATATTTACAAGAAATATATCCGAAAGTAAGACCTAAAACCAAGAAATATTTTTGTGTCTTTGTATGATTTTTCAAAAGCAGTACATATGTTTTGAATTTTTGCCGAGTTTAAGCAGAGAATCATATTGACCAAATTGCCCTTCCATCACAGTTTTATATATTAGCGATATTGTGACTGGCGTTAAGTCGGTTATTGATATTGTTGTCCACTTAAATCTTATAACAAGCTTTCAAGTATTTTTGTTATATGATTAATTGTTCAATTTGAGCATAGAATATCATAAACTATCAGCCTCTAATCTCGGTTCAAGCTTAGTTTGATTTTTACCATATCACCCCAACTTGACTTAAACCATTATAATGTCGATCAAATTTGAATTTAAAGAACTTTTGAGCAATGCATCAAGTTTCCTTTACTGTGAGTTAGTATGCACGAGTCCATTTGTCGGCTTACATACATTGTATCCCCTGTGGTCCGTTTCTTATTGTTATTGAGACGCGCACAAGGGAGGAACAAATGGATGACTAACAGCGGATTTTGATCAAGTCAGTAGTTTATATTTGTACGAAGTATAGTAGTGATCAAGTTTAATGACTTTGGGTTTGCTCTAAAAGCGAATGAAATATTCATGCATATGAATACCCAGATGATTAAGCCGCATAAAGGCTCACAGTGTCCAGAACCCTAACGCTTGTTATTTTCTTTATTTTATTTTTAGTGATCAGACATATATAAGGCTTGAGTATGACATGCTATTACATTTCTGCCATCCTTACCGAGATTTTTGGTAGAAACTAACACCTCTTTCAATTTGAAATTTCTTTATGTTTATGAGGGTTTGTTTCTTTTGCTGGGAATTCTGGGGGAGATAAAAATTTTATGAGGGTATCTTCCTACGTTTGCAAGGTTTCTTGAAAAATTACTGCAATTCAGGTGGTAATTCATGATTGCTAAGATACGTTTGACTGAGTTCAAGACTGCAATTATTCTTCGATTACTGATTGATTTGGTTGACATTGAAACCTGACTATGTGGGATACGAGGTCTGTCCGTTTACTTCTTTCTGAGGGACTTTGATCCTGACTATGTTGACTACGAGTATACGGCGGATTACTTCTATTGAAGGTGACGATTCTCAAACGGGTTGATCTTATTGAAGAATATACGAGTCTTATCATTGGATTTTTTTGAATTTGATCATTTGGGGTTTATTAATGGAGGTTGGAACTCTGAATACCAAAATGAAAGATGTTGAATGATCTGGTTTTTCATGAAGATGTGTGACTAGTTTAAATGTAAAGATATGTTTTTCTTTACCGATGCTGACGGATAGCTGATGACTTGTTGCTGATTGTTGAAATATTGAACCATATCATACGGCAATGGATGATCGAGATGATCTCCAAGAGTTGCTCACTTTGAGGGGGTGATCTGATATGAGAGGTTACAGGTCGTTGGTTTTCTGAAAATATTTAAAGATTGTTTGTTTGCACAAGCCCGAAAATCATCAGTCAAGGGGGGTGTCTGTTAGTGCACGGTTTTATGACTGGTGATTTGCAGTTAAAGTATTCAAGATTAAAGTATTCAATAGCTACGGAAAAGAGGGTGTCTGTTAGCGCAAGGTTTTGGTGTCCTTAGCGATCGAATAAGTTATAGGTTGTCTAGTTTGTGTATTTAATGTATATTTATTGTAACATGGCCCATTCGCTATGGATTGTATAGAGAATGAGGCCCATTCGTTATAGGCTAGACTAGTTCGTTAAGATTATTACCATTTGTTATGGAGTCATAACGAATGGAGCCTAATTCGTTGTGAAGATATAACGAATTAGACTTAACTTAACAAATTAGAGCTTTGGCCTATAGATAGGCATATCCATGCTCATTTGAAGGTGTACATACATAGAGAGAGATCAAGATCTAAGTTATTCTCTCTATAACTTATTATTATTCACCATTATGTAATCATCCATATTTATCAATAAAGTATGTATTTAAAGTATTGATCGATATTGTGTTTATTGATGTATCGACGCGGCTAGATCCACGGAAGGTTTCCTCACTCACCTTTAACAAAAACAATCTATTGAAAACCATTTTTCGATTTTACAGACTCTTTGTTAAACCCAATGGATCTAACCTCTTTGAACCCAATACCTTGTCTTTTGTGGTAAAAACCAGTTTTAGTAAATTTAGATTTTTGATTACCAGTTTAATCACTTGATTGAGTTTCTGATTTTGCTTCACAAAGCACATGCTCAGTACCTTGCTTACCCACCTCGCTCTCACATTCAGAGCTATGGGAGGACTTAACAGCTTGCCCTTCATACGAAAGGGGTGATGAATATCATTATGTGGTGAATCGTTCACCACATTCATCGCCTTGAAGAACCCATCATGTTCTTTTGGAACATATGAGCTCTAGATAGGAGGCGATACAACATGATATTTCGGATCATCCTTTTTGTCCCTTGAAATGTCAACAGATTGTTTGGGACAAAATGATCAAGGACATATGATGAGGCGGAATAACTTTTTAGTTTAGTTTCAACCCTTTCAGTTTTAATTTTATTCAGTTGAAGTTCTCTTTTAAGTTGCGCTTTCTCATCGATATGCCTATTAATGGCAATATGTTTGTCCTAAACCGTGTGTTTAATCATAGAAGTTGTTTTCTCATCTTGTAGGATTTTCACCCACAAGTTTTTATTGTTGGAATCGATCTGCCCAAGACACATATTAGTTGATGTGGCTAGTACGTTATGATCCAAGTCGGGTCATACCCAATAACAAGCTAGACAAACACCGTGATATTTATTATTAGATATGATCTAGTTGATAAATACCAAACACTTATAATATTTGGAAAAAGGGTTTTCTAAATATTTGCACTTGTGTGATAAACTAATTATATGGATAATTTATATTTAGAGAGATATTATGTAATTGGTTAAATAACATAATGTATGATAAGGAAATGATAAATAAAATGGGTTTGAGTTTTGGGGGGGAAACCCCCTCTTTTGGCAGGCCCCCTCACCCCCTCTCTCTCTCTCTCTCTCTCTTACCTTTTATACTTCCAAGACATGCATGTGTAAGGGGTTGGTGGATTGGATTGTTTTTCTTGAACAACTCCAACACGCTTTCTCTCTAACACACAAGCTCTCTCTTTTTCTCTTCTTTTCGGTCGAACAAGAGGAATAACACAAGGGAGAATTGCAAAGTGAAATCCTAGCATATTGGGTGTTTGTTGAAGGCTTGAACGGGTATACAAGCTTGAGGTCTTCTCCATTGAAGACTCGTCATTTACAACATCATCTCCTTCAAATTTCTAGAAATTTGAAGGTATGTAATATAACACCCTATGGTTGGTTTTGATAGCATGTATATCGTATTTGGATCTGGGCATTGGGTTTTATATAAAACGGGTTTTATATGTTTGCTAAACAAGATTTAAAACTAATTATTTCCGCTGCGTTTTTCTATAATGGGTTATATGGGCTTTGATAATATTGTAAAAACCCAACAATGGCATCAAGAGCCGCTTATACGATTAGATGCTTCAAAAATGGGATCTAAAGTATTCGGGTTCTATGGTATTTTTTACCATATTGGCTAAAAATCTTAGGTATATTGGTTGCCCCTTGGTTTTCCAAGATTGTACCAAACATGCATGTCGAAATCTGGAAAAATTAAGTCATTTGGATGACAAATTTTGTTTGGACAGAATCTGGGTTTTCAGCTCTAGCCGAAAACTCTTGGTTGGAAACCAAGGTTTTCGGTCTGGCCAAAAACTCTCAGACCCAAGTTCTCGGCTGGACCGAGAACTCATGGTTGTAAACCATGGTTCTCGGCTTAATCGAAAACACGTTCTCGGTTGGACCGAGAACTCATGGTTGTGAACCATATTTCTAGGCTGGCCGAAAACATTGTTCTCGGTTTTGACCGAGAACTGCAGGTTCTCGGTTGATTAAAGCATGCGGGCCAAAAAATCTGAAGCTTTGGTCTTCTGGCCGAAAACTCAAAGGGTCAAAGGGGAACCATTCGGGTCAAAGGGCTGACCTGTTTGTTTGGATGTTCATAACCTAGCCATGACTTTGTGTATATTGAAGTGATATGTTGTGATTTATTCAATTTGGTTGTAATATTCTTTTATTCGGGTTTGTAATCTATTTATTCATTGCAAATGGTTTGTAATAATATGTAGAATAGTTGTATTTGTTTTACTAGAAAAATGTATTAGGATATATTTTGTAAAACAAGATGCAACTACAATACCACTTTGGTTGGAGCCCAAATGGAAGCCTAGATAAGAAGAAAGGATCACAACAAGAGGTGGACACTTGAAGGATATGGATGCGGAGTCAAGTGGGAATTCACCATCACAAACCTTGTGTCATGCTCGTCCCTAGGAGAGACCTTTTGACACACTTGTTTCGGTCAAAAAGTGCTGTCAATCTAGGTGGCTATGGTTATGAACTTGTGTTTGCCATCTATGTTTGTGTGGTTGATTTTGTTTATTGTTTTATCATATTTGGATATGGATGTTAACGATTTAAAATCAACTTGCATAAAACTGATTCCTAATAAGTAATAAATTGGTTTTACTAAAAATTAATGATTTCAAAATAAAATGAGTTTTATTAAAGAAATTTTGAAAATTGGTTTTCAAAAGGTACCATACATTTGAATGTATGCAAATGGAAGGTGCATAAATAGTTTTCCAATCTAGAATCTTGAAAACTTAAATCCCTTTTAAAACAAGTTGAACACCATCCTTTTATACGATAATCGAATCACTTGGAAACTTAATGTGGGATAAAGGTCACCTAACCACATTTAAGAAAACTTGTGATCTCAAGGTCGATTTGCAAATACTTGTCGGATAAATGTCATCTAACCACTTGTATGTGTAAACTCACACGTGTGTGTAAGTAGGACGACTTGATTTGGAAACCATGTGAATAGGGTCACCGAAGCATGGCGTACAAAGGTGTTGATGGGATTAAACATGCCAACTAAACATTGATGTTTAACCGATCCTATAAAACTAGAAGTTGCAAAGGGTTGCAATCGTCAAACATTGACTACCTTGTTAATTTGAATAGTAGGATAAAGGTCACCTAACTACTATTTGGATGAAACGTTGGGTTCTAGATTTTAATCATTAATTGTCTTAGGACATTAAAGGGTATTAACGATTAAAATTTATTAATGATATCGAAAATACTAAATTGAACATTTTAAAATTTTAGATTGCCGCAAACAACCCATCGAACGCAATTATCCCACCTATGCATAATCTATCACTGAGATCCATTCTGGATAAGGATCATCTAAATTACACTGGGGGATCTCATTTTAAGAACTTTAAATTCGGGAAATTGCTTAAACGATATGGTGTTGATCATATGATTGGACAAGTTGAGGTTTTCAATAGGTAAATCAAACAGATTTTACAGAAAACTGTTCGGACGGACCGAAAGAATTGGTCAACCAAGTGGACTGATGTTGTATGGGCCTACCGAACCGCATATAAAACACCAATTGGAACCACTCATTATAGACTTGTGTATGGAAAGGATTGCCATTTACCGGTTGAAATTGCACAAAGAGCATTTTGGGCTACTAAACAGGTTAATATGGATTACGATGATGCAGGTAAGGCGAGGAAGTTGGCTTTGTGCGAGATTTAGGAGTTAAGAGACGACAAACGATTGTGCGTCTGCTTAAAAGGAAAAGATGAAGAAATTTCATGATGCTAACATCCGGTTGAAGAATTTTGAAGTTGGTCAAAGAGTTTGGTTATACAACACAAGGATGAAGCTATTCCCAGGTAAGTTGAAAAGTAAGTTGTCGGGCCCGTATTTGATTGTAAGAGTCGGGAATCATGTCCAGTACGAGATTGAGGATTTTCATGATCATTTGAGGCAAGATGTAAATGGTTATAGATTGACGCCATATTTGGAGATGAAAGATATACACGAGATGGATGAGGAATCGGTTTTTCATTATGACTTCATCGGTTTATAAAGACAATTGAGTTTGAGGCACTGTCATGTTGTAGACTTTAAATTCAGCGCTTACAAGAGGCAACCCAGGGTTTGTAAGTGTCTGTCCATTTTGTTTTCATTTTGTTGAGTCTTGTACTAAGTGTCGTCTCAAGTTTTGTGCAGCAAAATCAAGTGTGGGGAAGCTTGTTAGAAGAGTGGGAAGTCAAGAAGTTCGGTAAGCATTTGATCAATTAAACGTCTTTCCAGGTACATAAAGTGTGTTTTAAGTTCGGAAAAGTGTTCGGGTTGGAAATGTCCGGACCCGTTTTCGCAAAAAACTTTCTGTTAACACGGCCCATCGCGATACACGATGGGCTTATTATCAACTCCATCACGTATCGCGGTGGAGGAAGGGCATCAGGCGTCAGTGATGTCATCGCGATACGCGATGACGCCACTAACCACCCCCATCGCGTATCGCGATGGGGTTAAACCCTAATTGCAATTCATTTGGGTGGCGATACGCGATCGCCACCCATTTAACCCATCGTGTATCGCGATGGGTCGTGGATATCCGAAAAAAATTATAATCAAACTATTCATCTTCTTCTTCCTTCCCGCTTTTCTTCTTTTTCTTCTTCTTATCTCTCCGTCCCATCGGACTACCAACACCGCCACCATCTTTATCACCATCACCACTAACCACCTCCATAACCGTCACTCCACCTACTCCCACAATCACCACCCTTCACCTACACCACCGCCGTCCACATCCACTCCCTAGACACCACCTATGCCGTCCACCACTACCACCTAACCATCTCCAACGACCCCCGTCACAACCCACCACCTCCGTCCACCCCAGTTCACCATCACCCTCCGTCATTACCACCCACGTCACAGTCACCACCACCGTTGTCACTACCAGTCACCCTCACCATCTCCAAGTTTATTATTGTTTTCATTACACCTCGACATTCATGTACGTTTGTATATAATTTAATTATGTCGGTTTTAATTGGGGGGTTAGGATAGGACTGAGTTTATTAACGTGTTTGACGAGTTATCAGGTCTGACGGGATAGTTGTTTGGTTTGTTTGTTTGTTGCTTTGAGATTATGGTTGTCGGGCTTGTCTGTTTGGTTTATATTGTTAATTAAGGTGGGTTATGGTGTTAGGTTTTCTTGAAAGTTTCAAAATTTGAACGGGTTATTGATTGCCGGGTCTTTGATAAACGTAACAAAGTTTCAAAATCCAAACCCGATTTGTCACATTTTCTTTGTCGGCGACAGTTAGTTGTTTAGTTTGCACGTTTTTCGAGACAGTCTGTCAGTTCGTTTTGTTTGTTCGAGTCAGTTTGTTAGTAGTCGAATAATTGTTAAGTGTTGAGTCGTGTCATTTGTGAGTTTGTTAAACAAGTCACGGGAACGCTTTGCTAGTTTGAAATTAGTTGATTTGAATTACAAATTGATTCCCCGCTCGTACTCAATCTCCATTCGGGCGGGATAATCTGATTTTTGAAATATGCAAAGGGTGTCCCCGAATTTTTCGTCTTTATTTATTTTTATTTATTATTATTATTATATTATTTAAGAATGTGTGAGACGACCACGACCGAAATTCTATACAGTCGTTGCCACAATCACTATTGACATATCTAACTTAAGTGTTTGATTTTGCAGATATGTATGATATACCAGGTTCTTCTCGCGTCGCCGGGCGCAAGAGACAAAGGCCCGAGGGCGCGGGCCAACGTGGCTCCATCGAAGTTCACCGGGGTGAGCCCGAGCCACCCGCTTCATTCAGCAGAGGCAGCCCGGGTCATACATTATGATGGTCAGGAGTTACCGATTACTCCTAACATCGACCCTGAGGAGATCATGGGTGATGGACGCCGCACACATCACCAGGTGCGGAGGTTCCGAATTTTGATAGATGAGTATACGATGCTGAACAGGATTCGACAAATGCAGCTTTTGCACCACTAATCATTTGATTGGACGTTGTTGCGAGATTTGGGCATCGACGTCCAGGTACGTGCGTTATTGACAGATTTGTGGGCTGACGTGCTCGCGTGTGACTCGATTCCATATGTCGAGCTCACACGTGACTTTTACTCGAATTTTACATTGACAGCCACAAATTTTCATTAGCCACCTGCGGTGTCATTTTCGTTGGGATGGAATCTGTATGAGATGTCCGTCCCTGGCTTCGCTGTGGCCACCGGATTTTACACGGCTGAGCAGGTTCAGGGTCCTGACTTCCTACACGGTTTTCGTGGTTACACACCACATACTCAGCTGGCCCGTGATCACTGGCACACGGAGGAGCAGCTTGGCCAATTTTGGGCGGAGATCGCCGACGGGGCCCAATCCAGCACCATTGTGGAGTTGTCCATCAGGGAACCCGTCCATCGCTACATTCACAGGATCGTTGCTTGTACTATAGTGGGCCGACATTCGGGTCAGGAGAAGTGCAACAACCTCGATCTGCTGTTTCTTCTTTCTGTCATTGGCCGCTGACAGGCCAATGTGGCGATGCTCCTGCTCTCTTCGTTCGCATGAGGTCGCAGCTTACAGGGATCGTTGGAACGCTTATCTTTAGGGCCATACATCACGAAAATCGCCCAGCGACTTGGTGTGTTCGACCGTTATCCGGTTGCTCTTTTTACTCCTAGGCGAGCTACAGGGGTTTCTTGGATTGGTGGAGGCCCGTCGGGCCAGGATGGTTGACATTTATGATCTAGTGGCATTAGTCGCGGTGAGAGAGGGACCGCATGTACCACCGCCTCCAGGATCAGCTGCTGTCGTTTCACTACAGAGGGTGATCCTGACACATAGGCAGCATGCTACGATCCCACACATTATGCGTCCTCAGTAGCAGCATCCGTTGAGGCAGGCATCATTATCATCATCACAGCCGCCACCACAGCAACCTGTCACACTAGACATGATATACCAGCAGTAGTTGGCGATGCAGCAGGATCAGATGGCACAGCGGGCCCACCTGGCCCGTCTTGACGATTATTTTCGATTATTATTTATTGCTTTGCTGGTACCGCTCCCGCAGTCATTGATTATCACAATGGAGCATCCAGTGGGCCCGCAGGATGATACGGATGATACTCCGCCAGCACAGTAGATTTTGGTTACCTTTTTTGCTTTATTTTGTTTTTATTCTCATGGTCTGTATAATATTAATATTATTGGGATTACTGTATGGGTAACTGGTTGGGCATATGTATATATATCTTTTGATGTCTGTTGTGTTTAATATATTTGTATATTATGTTGTAACCGAACTTTGTGGGTGTTGTTCACTATAAACCCTCACGAGACCCCACTCGTCCTCCCAGGCTGCCGGGAGGTTTAAAGGGCTTGTTGCATACTCTAAATGCAATCTGATTCCTACGAAAATGAGTTAGGTCTTTTAACGTTTTTAATTTGTTTAACAAAATTTATTATGAAACGACTTAATTTGGCTCGGTAATTGTTTTAATAAAATGAACACAAAATTATTTTCATAACTCTTAAAAGACCTATGTCTTACACTTGTGAGAAGCTTGCTTCTACACGTCTCGAGATTTTGCAGGTTTGGTTGTCAGTTTTTGTACTTGGTTGAGACGAGAGTATACGAGTGTTTACGACAGTTCGCGAGCCGACTGGTTCTTTACAGTCTCTTTGATATCAGGTAATTTCAGTTTCATAATCTATTTTGTTTTTATTAGTTTAAATGTAAAAATTATAATTGTATAATTGCTAGTAGAACCATCACATTTGAGCCCCGAGTTTTAAATTGCTTAACAATCAAAAGTCAATTTCAACCCCATCCTTCAAATGTTCATTAATTGTTTAAATATTTTAACATTGAGGACAATGTAAACCTCAGGTGTGGGGATGGGGGAAATTTGAAAATTTTAGCCTGATATTACCTTGAAGAGTGTTCGGAAACCAAAGTTGCTAACTGTTAAATATTTCTTAATGCCAAGTTATAGGTTTATGGTCATGGTTGGTTTTCAGCTTCTCGATAGTCTTACTCACAAATATTTTTCAAAACGAGAAGTTGAAAATGACGAGTCATGGGGACGATTACACATGTTCATGTCGGCAGCCTAATTCCTCCGGTACGTGTGTGAGTTTTACCACATATATATAATACACATATAATGCAATGTACACACATGTCATTTGAGTGCTTTTTTCGAGAGTGATTTGATTATCTCATGGATCGGGATCGTAGTTGGCATAAATGTAAAAGTCATAGAGGCAATTAGGTTAAGCCTCGTCTGGATGAGTGAGAGTGTGGGTACCGGGGGTTGGGCCTCATACATTATACATATGAGCATGGGTAATGTGAGGAGCGGGGTTGGTTCCCTTAGAAAATATTTCTTGGACCTATTCTTTCATTTGATTAACCCCAATGTTATATTACGAGACGATCCGGCTTTGGGTTTCTTCGTATTTGTATTTGTCTTTGTATTTGTATTTGTCCAGTATTAAGCATCCCGTTTATTATGCTTAAAAAAAGATGTCTGTTTATATTCAGTTACGTAACTAGTAGTTCGTTGGTGTCTGTAAAAAATGAAATCAATGTGTATGTTATTATTGTTTATTTAGTTGTTTTGTAATAAGCCGGGTCGGATCGTTTGAGCTACTTGAAAAATTCCCTCTCATACCCTTACACCTAGCCCCGTTACAACCCGTTTTAAGTCCTCTTGATTTGCTTTTGTGTCAAAGCAGTTATATGGGTGGACAGTTGTTGATAGTTGGTACTGAGAGCAGAGTGATACTAGCACATCTTTTGCTAGTCCAGATATCAAACTGAGAGGAGAGATGTTATATTATGAGCGGTATGAGAATGTGTGACTTAACCGGAAACAAATAACACTCGTCTGGGCGGCTCTATTGTTTTAGTTATAGCATTTAACCTTATTCGTGGGATGTCAATCTAGAAAGTGCCAGTCTAGGAAACTGGGTATGACCTTAAACCTTACTAGTATTAATGGCGATAATTTACATACCTATGATGGAGGTTGATGTTTGCTTTAGAGTTTGCTTGGGGCAAGCAAAAGATAAGTATGGGGATGTGATGGTCGGTTAATTTGTATATTGTTTAGTCATTTATTTCATAGTTTTAATGGTTTATTGTAGGAACTTCGATACTTCATACGAGTATTATTGTATTTCAGGTCACCAGCGTTAAAGTACTTAATTTGGACCTGCTGATGCATGTATTAAAGACCCGGGATGTCCAGCAAGCAAAACGAGAAATATTTATGAAGTTTGTTGGTGACAAGTCCCACCGCGATATGCGATGGGCATGATTGAAGAAGACCCATCGCATATTGCTATGGGTTTAAATGAAGAGTTTGACTTCTAGTCCATCGCGATACGCGATGGACCAACGAAGACCCCCATCGCGTAACGCGATGGGGTGTGTAGACGGGAAAATTAGGGTTATATTCAATTTCATCTTTTGACGACCCTAACTTGGTTTTTATCAAAAAAAGGCGATTTGCAGAGCTTGGAGGCGGTGATTCCATCATTCCAGATGGTACATAGACCATATACATGCTCCATATCATCATTATTGACGATTCTACGATGTCGAGGCTCGGCTAATCTCCTAGAATCTCACCCGGGAATGTATAGTTTGTAACTCTTTCAGTTTTTCATGTGACTAAGAACACTCATGTATAATTGTTTATGGTTGATATATGATTATTGATGTTTGGTATTTCAGTGTGTTCAATCGGTTTAGGTTTACGTTTATCTGAATGATTCGTTACCAGTTGCTATATAATTGATCATATGACTGTTTGATTAGATTGAATACGATAAAACATATGATTGCCCTTAACTGAGTCACACTTGCAGGGACTGTTTGATAACCAGTGCCGTGTGTAAAGCGATTGTTGATGTCTAAGGTTTTGTCTAATTTATCAGTATATAATTAACCTTTAATAATTAATCTGTTAGGTTGCATGGGATCACTGTGGGTTGCTTACTTGAAGTCCCGGGTGTGATTTGCTTTCGTTAATTGATTGAAACTTGTTTACTCGTTTGTTTGCTTAATTCTAAATTCGAACTATTGCTTGTGTGATCAGAACTAAAATCTGTCACTTCATAATATTAAAATTGTTTACACGAATTGAATTGACCACATACTCCTGGTGGATACGATACCTTATTTACCCTATCTTCTTAGGTTATTTAAATTTTTGCATGACTCGAACGACGGTCATCAGTGGCTGAACAATTGTACGAGCCAGCTGCTAAGGAGTATACAGACATGGTTGGGTCGATCATACGTACAGGTTTATGGGCCGGTGCTTACCAAGAGGCGGAAGCAAATATATTGGAGCATGATTGAAGTGAAAGATACAAACCAAGGGGGAAATTGTTGGGCTTATATTTATGTGGTTTGTATTTGTTTTGGTCTTATTTTGTAAACCGAGATCCACTTGGATCTCAGTGGGCTTTTGGGTAGCTTTGGGCCTATGTAGTTGATATATAAACATATTCCTAAGTCATTATGTGGTTGGTTGAACGTACACAGATGAGAGAGAGAGAGAGAGAGAGAGACGAGTTGTAATCAATTGTGCTTAAGCACCCGGTGTTAATAAACATGTGTTTCGAAGCATTTGCATCTTTTTCATATTGTTTGCTTGTCTTCTATTGAATCCACTCATTGTTAGATTCCACATAACAACGATCTCACATGATATCATGTTGAAAGATCCGTCTAGGGACTTACATATTCCTTTGCTGATAATCATATATATGTAGAGTATCCAATTCTTCTAACTATTCTCTGTTAAAGTCTTGGATGTCATCCTTGAATACCACAGTTCTCAACTCCCCACTTGACATAATAACCTTCAGAGTTTTAGTCTTTCAGTCAAAGTATAGGTTCTTTGGTAGGTGCACACTGGAAGGTGGCCTTTGTTCTCTTTGTTGCCTAGATCTGATGGTTGGAATAGGGACAGTTACGGTGGAAGCCCTTGATGAATATTGTCTTTTAGCTTGAGGTCTTCTCACATGCCCTTTGGACTCATAAATCTTCACTAAGTCTTCATTCTTCATCATTATCAGTTTCAAGTAGTCACCTCCTTCTTTGGACAATAATTTTATCATTTCCATTGTCTCCTTGTCCATTTGTTCCCTTGGAGGAGATCTTGGTCTTTGTACAGATTGTCTACTTGGACCTGATTGTAAATGTAACACCCCGAATTTTATAATCTTAAATAAAGGAAAGTTATGTTTGTGAAACGTGTGTTAATATTTAATTAGTAGTAAATATAAAGAAAGAAGTATGGACTTGGAATATTAAAAGGTGGATTAAAGGGTGATGGGACTTAGGTCCATGGGCTTAAGAGAGTACAAATACTCCCTTAAACCTCTCTAAAACCCTAAATCCTCATTTCCATCTTTCATAAATCTCTACACACACACAAACACTCTTAAGGCCGTGAGCAATAAAGGAGAGATCCAAGTTCAAACCTAGCCTAAATCTTGATAAATCTTTGATATACAAGAAAGATACAAGATTATAGTTCATCACCAAGCTAAGCCATAACCTAAAAACGAGTAAAGTCAGCCGAGCTCAACAAAAGAAAGGAATAACGATTAATAGAGAAATAAACAAGATCTAGGTGAGTTTCTAGCGCCATTTCCTTGTTATGTTTTCAGGGTTGTGTGCATACTCAATGCGAATGTTAATACACTTACCTTAAATGGTAAGTGTGTACCTTAATGATGAATGTGATAGTTGTGTTTATATTATGAATGAATGCTTGACAGTACGTGAACGATATTCTGGTATTGCACGTATTGTTAAGGAAGGTATATGTATTAAATATGAAATGATTATATGGGATAAAGTATGCATGAATAATGCATGTATGATATGTATGCATATATGTATGAATGTTATAAGGATAATAACAAGGAAAAGAAATGTATGGTTGGATGGTAACCAAAGGGAACCGGGTCCTAATAATACTCGAGGCAAGAGGGAACCGAACCCTAATAATATTCGAGGCAAGAGGGACCGGGCCCTAATAATACTCGAGGAAAGTATGGTGTAATGCTCTTTAAAACGTAAGGTATGAAAATGAAAGAAAGAAGGTATGAAGGTAAGTATGTGTATAATGAACGAATGTATGAAAGTATGAATGAAAGTATGTGAATATGAGTGTGTTGTATGTTGTATGATTAACTAGAACTCAGTCAGCGTAGTTGACTTTTAATATGCACGCAGGTGATAAAAATGAGGCAGCTAGCTTGAGCAGGGCACATGGCAGAAGAATAAGAGGTTGGCATCTGAAGACACAAGATGTCTTATGTTAATGTTTTTGATTTGAAAGACAAGAATGTTTGTTTAAGACAAGTTATGAATTAATATGTAATGTTTTATGAACGTTTTAATATTCCGTGAAAGTTTTAATTAACTCTGATATTTGGAACTGTGTTTATGAGTAAATCCAACGCCCAAAGTGAGGCACCGGTAACGGGGCCTTACAAGTTGTTATCAGAGCAAAGTTCGAGAGATTTAAGCATCCTACACGCTTAGAATCGAATAGAACACGAAAAGTAACATGATTAGCTATTCACAGCTGGCCACTGTTATTACCTGTTAGCCTTACTATCCTTGTACTAAATAGTTCCTTGAGTGATGGCGTTTGTGTTTTCCAGAATACGATGGCTGGAGCTAAAGAAGTTGTAGGAGCAGAAGGTCCCACTGGACGTCGTGCCAGGCCTCGTCTTGTCCGACAACCTTTGGTAGAAACCGGTTCTAACACGGAAGAAGAATGAAGTGCAGCTGCATGAAACCCGAGCAACAACGAAGGGTATCAACTTGACCCTGCAGTTCAAGCAGCCATTGTTCAAGTTGTATCCACAGTTATGAAGAACTTGACTCCTAAAGGGTCTCTTAGAAGCCGTGAAAGAACTGCTGAAGGGGAAGGAGGAGATGGTAAGAAAGATGATGAGAGAGACAGAAGGGTGACTCGAGTGTGGTTAAGTCGGTAAAGGTTGATGATAGGAGGAGAGGCCGAGGTGGGTGCAACTACAAGTCATTCAAAGATTGTGATCCACCAAAGCTGACTTGTTTGGGAGACGCAATCGCTACTCTCCAATGGATAACCACTATGGATAAGGTTATCCGCATTAGCGAGTGTCGTCCCGACCAAGCGATGGGTTATGCTACCCAATCCTTCGGTGATGAAGCAATGTACTGGTGGGAGTCGATCGAGTAGAGGAAGAGTCAAGAAGAGATTAAGGCAATGAGGTGGGAGGATCTGAAGGAGTTAGGGATGAAGAGGTTCTGTGAAGACGCCGAAGTTGGGAGAGCGGAGATGAAGTTTCTGAACTTGAAAGCTGGAACGATGACACATCGTGATTATACCACAGAGTTCAACCGAATGTCTAGGTTGGTACCCGATATTGTTAACACTGAGGCTAAAAGGATCAAATGCTATGTAAGGGGATTGCCACAGAAGGTCCGCACGTTAGTCAGGGTGAATAAACCTTCTACTTTTGACTCTACTGGCGAACTCGCATAGATGGTTTATGAAGACCTTGCCGTGGACGATGTGGTGATGGGAGAAGAGAAGAAATATAAGAAGTTTGTCATTCATGCTAAGCGACCCGGTACTCAGTTGTGGAACTCCAAGGACAAGAAACAGAAGGTGTGGGAGAAGAAGTCGTGTAAGATTTGTGGTAATATTCACGGTGGTGAGTGTAGGTGGGGTATTGGTTCTGATATGTGTCATAAGTGTGGAAAGATACATGCTGGGGAGTGCAGAGTTGGATCAAATGTTTGCTATAAATGTAGGAAGGCAGGCCATTATGCTCATGAGTGTAGTGTAAAACCTGCATGTTACAAGTGCGGTAAGACAGGTCATTTTGCTAGGGAATGCACCGATGGTGGAGCTGGGGGAAGCAGAAAGAAGGATGCTGAGCAAGCAAGGCCAAAGACCAGAGCTTACATGCAAACTCAAGAACAAACCAAGCAGATTCCAGACGTTGTCACATGTACGTTTCTAGTAAATGGTGTTTCCGCTTCAGTATTATTTGATTCGGGTGAGAACAAAAGTTTCTTAGCCAACCCATTTAGTAAATTAGCTAAAATGAAATGTTGTTGAGTGTCTGAAACTTTTATATTAGAAACCGCTAGTAACACCTCGGTTAAAATAATGAAAATGGTTAAGGATTGTAAGATAGAGTTAGAGGGACATGAGTTCCCTGTTACTTTGTATGTTATAACCTTAGGAGGGTTCGATGTGGTTTTGGAAATGGATTGGTTGTCTGAGTATGAAGCTCAGATAGTGTGTAAGAGTAGGATAATAAGGTTAAAGTCCTTGGATGGTAGTGCGGTGATGGTTTACAATGATATGGAAAGTTCTGGGCTTAATGTCATTTCGATGATAAAACCCGAGGGTTTGTTAAGGCGAGGGTGCGGTGCCTACCTGGCGCATGGTGTCAACGCTACGGCCGAGACGAAAGAAATGAAAGATGTTCCTATCGTGCGCGACTACCCAGAAGTATTCCCTGAGGATCTTCCAGAGTTGCCACTGGAGAGAGAGATAGAATTCCAGATACATTTAGTACCAAGATCCTAACCCCTCGCGAAAGCATCTTACCATCTAGCACCGTTCGAGATGAAAGAATTGATGTCCTAATTACAAGAACTCCTCGACAAGGATTTTATTAGCCCAAGTGTTTCCTCGTGGGGCGCACCGGTTTTATTTGTGAAGAAGAATGATGGAAGTATGAGAATGTGGATTGATTATCGTGAGTTGAACAAGCTTACGATAAAGAATAGATATCATTTGCCGAGAATTGATTATATGTTTGACCAACTGCAAGGTTTGAGCTGGTTCTCGCGAATAGATCTTAGATCAGGCTATCATCAGCTAAAGGTGAAAGAGGCTGACATCCCTAAGACAGTGTTTCGGACGCGGTATAAACACTACGAGTTCCTCGTGATGTCATTCGGTCTAACAAATGCTCCTGCAACATTTTTGGATATGATGAATAGGGTGTGTTGGCCGATGTTGGATAAGTCGGTTATTGTCTTCATTGATGATATATTTATTTATTCAAATAACGAGTCTAATCATGCCGAGCATCTGAGAGAGGTATTGGAGACTCTAAAGAAAGAAAAGTTGTACGCTAAGTTTTCGAAATGTGCTTTCTGGTTGCGAGAAGTACAATTCCTAGGTCACGTGATAAATTCTGAAGGGAATACCGTGGACCCATCTAAGATTGAGGCGATAATGAATTGAAAGACTCCAAAGAATCCGAATGATATACGAAGATTCTTAGGGTTAGCTGGCTACTATAGGAGATTCATCGAAGGCTTCTCCAAGATAGCCGCACCGTTGACCGGTATGACCCGAAAGTCGCTAGTATTCAGTTGGGGAAAGTTCCAAGAAGAAGCTTTTGAGGAATTAAAGAAAAGACTCACGCAAGCTCCAACCTTGCTCTACCCAATGGTGACAAGAATTTGGTTGTTTGTACTGATGCTTTGCATCATGGGTTAGGTTGCGTGTTGATGCAACGAGGAAAAGTGATACCACACGCGTCTAGAAAGATGAAAGTCCACAAGAGTACTTATCTGACGCATGATTTAGAGCTAGCATTAGTAGTGCATGCTCTCAAGATATGGAGACATTATATGTATGGTACTAAGTGTACTATTTACACATATCATAAAAGTTTAAAGTACTTCTTCAAGCAGAAGGAGTTGAACATGAGGCAGAGGAGGTGGTTATAATTGATAAAGGATTACGATTGTGACATTAAGTACTATCCTGGTAAAGCTAATGTGGTCGCTGGCGCGCTAAGTCGTAAGAATGAGGAGGTTATTGCAACAGTAAAGTCATATCAGTTGATCATGAACTCAAGTCTGTTCGAAGAAATCATCAAAGTGCAGACAGAGGTACTGGCAGATGAAGCATTAGTGAAGTAGGAAAGGATTTTCGGTCAGCAAGACGAGTTGATGGAAAACACGCATGGTGTTAAGCCCAGGTTTGACCGCATATGGATTCCACGCCATGGAAGTCTTAGAGGATGAATCTTAGACTAAGCTCATAAGTCAAGATATTCAATCCATCTAGGATCCAACAAAATGTACCAGGATTTGAAAAGAAACTACTGGTGGCCAGGAATGAAAAATGATGTGCTGGCTTACGTTAGTAAGTGCTTAACTCGTTTACAAGTCAAAGCCGAACATCAGAAGCCTTATGGGAAAATTCAAACCGCTTGAAATACCTGAATGGAAATGGGAACACATCACCATGTATTTCATAACCAAGCTACCTCGTACAGCTTGAAGTACCATCTGGGTGATTGTGGACCGTTTAACAAAGAGTGCTCACTTTCTACCTATACGAGAAGCTATCTCGTCTAGAACGTTAGAAAGCTTGTTTATAAAGGAAGTGGTAACCAAGCATGGAGTGCCACTGTCGATTGTGTCTGATAGAGATACCCGATTCACTTCGAGGTTCTGGAAGAAGTTCCATGAAGCTATGGGGACGATATTAAACATCAGCACTACGTAGCATCCTCAAACAGATGGACAGTCTAAAAGGACGATCCAAACCCTTGAGGATAGGCTACGTGCTTGTGTATTAGACTTTTGAGGAAGCTGGGATGATCATCTGCATCTGGCAGGGTTCTCCTATAACAACAGCTACCATTCAAGTATTGGTATGCCGCCATTTGAGATGCCATACGGTAGGCGTTGTAGAACTCCCGTATGTTGGGGAGAAATTGGTCAGAAAGAGCTTCAAAGCTTGGAAGTTGTTTAAGAAACTTGAACAAAGTTTGATCAGATCAAGACAAGGATGAAAGCTGCTCAAGATAGTCAGAAGTTTTATGCTGATAAGCGGCGACGACCGATCGATAACGTTGGTGACAATGTGATTCTCCAGGTCTCGCCTTGGAAATGAATTATCCGTTTTGGGAAAAGAGGAAAGTTGTGTCCGAGGTACATTGGACCATTTAAGATTATGGATCGTGTGGGTGAAGTAGCTTACAAGCTAGATTTACCCGAGGAGCTAGATAGGATTCATTCAACCGTCCATGTTTCTCATCTGAGAAAATGTCTAGCTGATGACAAGTCTCACGTGCCATTAATGGATATTGAGGTTGATGAACGATTAAACTACATTGAGCAACCCGTAGAGATAGTTGATCGCAAGGAGAAGCAACTTCGTCACAAGGTTATACCTTTGGTGAAAGTGATATGGAAACATTGCAAGGGATCAGATGCTACTTGGGAAGCTATGGATGATATGCGCAAGTTCTACACAGATTTTGTTCTCATAATAGTTAGGTTTCGGGGACGAAACCTCTTTAAGAGAGAAGACTTGTAACACCCCTAATTTTATAATATTAAATAAAGGAAAGTTATGTTTGTGAAACGTGTGTTAATATTTAATTAAATATAAAGAAAGAAGTATGGACTTGGAATATTAAAAGGTGGATTAAAGAGTGATGAGCCTTAGGTCCATGGGCTTAAGAGAGTATAAATACTCCCTTAAACCTCTCTAAAACCCTAAATCCCCATTTCCATTTTTTCATAAATCTCTACACACTCCAAAAACACACACACAAACACTCTTGAGGCCGTGAGCAAGAAAGGAGTTATCCAAGATCAAACCTAGCCTAAATCTTGATAAATCTTTTATATACAAGCAAGATACAAGATTGTAGTTCATCACCAAGCTAAGCCATAACCTAACAACAAGTAAAGTCAGCCGAGCTCAACAAAAGAAAGGAATAACGATTAACAGAGAAAGAAACAGGATCCAGGTGAGTTTCTAGCCCCATTTCCTTGTTATGTTTTTGGGGCTGTGTGCATACTCAATGTGAATGTTAATACAATTACCTTAAATGGTAAGCGTATGCCTTAATGATGAACGTGATAGTTATGTTTATATTATGAATGAATGCTTGACATACGTGAACGATCTTCGGGTATTGCACGTATTGTTAAGGAAGGTATATGTAGTAAGTAAGAAATGAGTATATGGGATAAAGTATGCATGGATAATGCATGTATGATATGTAAGTATATTTGTATGAATGTTATAAGGATAATAACAAGGAAAGGTAATGTATGGTTGGATGGTAACGAAAGTGAACCGGGCCCTAATAATACTAGAGGCAAGAGGGAACCAAAACCTAATAATATTCAAGGCAAGAGGGAACGGGCCATAATAATACTCAAGGCAAGAGGGAAGCGAACCCTAATAATATTCGAGGTAAGAGGGAAACGGGCCCTAATAATACTAGAGGAAAGTAGGGCGTAATGCTCTTTAAAACGTAAGGTATGAAAATGAAAGAAAGAAGGTATGAAGGTAAATATGTGTATAATGAACGAATGTATGAAAGTATGAACGAAAGTATGTAAATATGAATTTGTTGTATGTTGTATGATTAAATAGAACTCACTCAGCGTAGCTTTCTTTTAGTATGCACGCAGGTGAGTAGAATGAGACAGCTAGCTTGAGCAAGGCACGTGGTCGAAAAATAAGAGGCTGGCATCTGAAGACTCAAAATGGTTTATGTTAATGTTTTTGACTTGAAAGACATGAACGTTTGTTTAAGACAAGATATGAATTAATATGTAATGTTTTATGAAAGTTTTAATATTCCGTGAAAGTTTTAATTAACTCTGATATTTGGAACTGTGTTTATGAGTAAATACAGCACCCAAAGTGAGGCACCGGTAATGGGGCCTTACAGTAGAGACATCAGTCTTCTGGGTTCCTCTTCAACTTGTTCCCAATAATCCTTTTCTGTGTAAAATAGATCTTTCAATTGAGATTGACCAAGATTATCAAATACTCCTGCAGGCATCCCCTTCTTTAACATATCTTTCCTTAGGGTACTGATTTTCTCCTCATCCTCCCATGGCATAAGGTTAGTTGTCACATCAGTCTCAAAAGGTTCTACTTTCACTTCAGATAATAAAGAAGGAATTTGAGTTGATATATCAATTTTAGACTGATCCTTCAACTCCTTCCTGTATTTTGCAAACTCAGACTCTTATAACTTTTTCTTTTGTTCAGCAATTAAGTCTCTCACCTTATCACCTTCTCCCCTAGCATCCATCAACCCTTCCAAAAGATTTTCTTTATCGTTAGATAATTTCTTCTTTCCTCCTCTACCAACCACAATTTGGCCCTATCTGCCTTTTCTTTCCTTATTATGTTCTCTTCCTCCTCTAGTTTCATATCCCTCAACCTTCTTTGTCTTAATTGCTCAGCAGCAGCATCAGCTTCAGCTTTCGGCTTTTGTGAGATTTTCTTTAATTTTTCTTCTATCTCATTTCTAATCATGGAGTCCACAATCTTATAATCATATCCATGTTCAATCAAAAATCCACACTTACCCCCAAATCTGCTAAAAATTTGATCAGTTCTTTTCTGTTGATCAGTGATTCTTCTTCTTCTTCTTCTTCTTCTTCTTCTTCTTCTTCTTCTTCTTCTTCTTCTTCTTCTTCTTCTTCTTCTTCTTCTTCTTCTTGTATACATTCTCCAAGTCTTCAAAGCTCATGTAGCTTAGTTGTTTTTCATTGTATTTATGGAGCTTGAGATAGGTCATGTATTGATTTGTTAGTTTCTTCCTTTTATCCCTTATCTTTCTCAACTCCTCCCTCTTTTTTCTCAAATAACAAATTCAAATTTTCTTCAGTCAGTTCAACCAACTCTTCTAATCCGAATCCTAGGGCCATGAGACTTGTTATTCTTGGATCATCCCTTTTAAGTTCATCAAGTCTGGCCTGTATATTTTCAATGTGAATATTAGTCAAATCCATTTGAGGAGAAGCATGTTCTTCCTCTTTATCCTTCACTTCTTCACCCTCCTCATCATCTTCAATATCTGACAAATCATTTGAAGCTTCAATTTGTGGTTCATGAACATAATAATCTTCATCTCTAATTGATTGCAAAGGAACAACATTTATCACTCCTTTCTTCTTCTTTGGCATTGCCTCTTCAGGGGTTTTGTCAGCATATCTCTTTTTCTTCCTTGCATATCTCATCAAGTTAACTGGCCAGCTTTACTCATCTGACCTAATCTCATTCAACAGACTTTCAACTGCATTATCATTTGCCTTTTTGATCATTTCTTCTTGTATTCTTTTGGCATCCAGATATGTTACCACTTGCTTATCAGCTTCTTCATTCACAGGCTCAGTAATGGGAATAGTCTGTTTAGGAGTCTCATCTTGTTGGAATTTATAGATTACCAAGGCCAGAGCATTGTCTGCCTCTTCTGTTTGTTGTAACCTAAATAACCTCCTGCTCCACCTCTCCTTTCTGTTTAGTTATTTCTTTCACAATTCAATCTCTTCCATCAATATCCTCTATTCCTCAATCTCCTTATCAGTCTTGCCTTTTTATTCCTTCATCAGCTGATTCATCAATAAACAAAAGTTCATCGCAGGATTCCACTTCTTTTTGTTTCAAAGGTTGCAGCTGGCCCTCATGTTCAGCCACTGCTTTCCCTTTTCTCGTCTTCCTTTCCTCATCCTCATCCTCTAATTCGGATGGACCAATTTCTCTAACAAATGTAGGAGGGAATTCATCAATGTTTTTTAATAGCTCCTCCAGCTCCTCGTCTACCACCTTTTCTTTAGAAATTACCTCATCAAAATCATCGTTCAATTCTCCTGTTTTGTCAGATAAAATTACAGTTTCACCCGAGATTACCACTTCTTCAGTGACATCATCAGCTTCAACCGTTTTGTCACTTTGCGCATCAATCATCTCATCATCATTTGTTTTATGCAACATATTTTCAACAACACTCTCACCAACGTTCATTTCATCAGCTTTATCAACAATATCATCAACTTTTTCAATAGTATTGTTAGGCAACGATTTTTACACTGAGGATCCTTTATCATTGACTGTCTTATGGATAGTTTATCCTTGAAATATACATCAGGATATAAAGGATCGACGATCCTCGGTATTACTTGCTTACTAATGATTGCATTTAGTATGGTGATGTGTTAGACAGGTATAGCAACTTCAAGACGTACTTGTACGAATTATCCTCACAGGACATCCTCTAGCTGAAACATGGATCCAGGATCCTACCTCAATGAAGCTATTTATAGACGAATTCGTGTGAAGATGAACGTGCAAATATCAATAACGGCTATGAGACTCATTCTTCCGCTTATCTCGCTACTGAACGACTATACGCACGTGGTCAAAGTCATGGAGCGCCTAGTGGAGGACTTCCGGATAGATAGGAAATATTGTTATTGTTATTATCTTATTTAAACGAGATTTGATCGAGTAGAAAAACACATGTATTTACACACACTAGAGCAGAACTAAACACTCTCTCTATACACTAGCTTTCATTGTAATCTCGATCAAATTCTTCACAACATTTGTAACCATATACTCATCGACCAAAGGTTACCTTGTTGATCATTGACTAAAATACTTCGACCAAAGATTATCCTATTAATCCTTGACCGGAGTTGTTTTACCAAAGATTACCTCGATAAGTTTTGACCGAAGTAAGACTATCGTGCTCAAGGGCTTTTTCCCTCGTGATCAAACCATTGTGTTCACCAATATTACGTTCATACACTTGTCATTATCGAGTTAGCACCTTACCTCACATAACAGATTTGAATACTTGATCCTTAGTTGATTTTTGTCCAAAACAATTTGACACCCACCGTGGGGCAATTGGTTCTATAATCCGAATTATTCCTATCAATTTACAATTTTTCGTACCCATATAACTTGCTATGGCCTCTCAATCCACCTCTGCATCATCAACTATGCCATCTTTGGTTTCTCTCTCCTCAAGGACCTTGCCGCCAATGCCTCCGCCAATCACGGGAGGACCAAAGGCTGCTACTCCTGGAAGCAAGACGCAAATACCAGTCTTCCAGAGCTCGAGAACAACCGCCCTACTTCGGCGGTAAACTCTAACAATGATGTTTCATCTATGTTTTCGCAGGTTAAAGCATATATGGAGCAGCAGAACAAGACTATCCAAAGGATACTTCGTGAGATAGAAGATCTCAGGAAGAATAAGAGGTCAGCAGAATATCTCACTCCCCTGGTGCCCAGGATGCTGGATTTCACCAGTCCAGGATCCATGGCTCAGTTTTCGCAAGGATCTTCACTGTTTCAGCCAGGATCCTCTATCCAGCAATCAGGGTTCATGGGTCAACAGGCTCAAGGATCCTCAATGTTTCAGCCAGGATCATCCATCCTTCAACAAGGGTCCATGGGTCAGCAGGCTCAAGGATCCTCACTCTTTCAGTCAGGATCACATATCCTTCAACAAGGATCCATGGGTCCTCAAGTTCAAGGGTACTCGGATTCCCAGCAAGGACCACCTAGCTTCAACCACGGGTTAATGGGTTAACCAATGCAGAGTTCCTCGATGTTCCAAAGGGGATCAGGGATGCTTCCGCCAGGATCCTCTGGGATTCCTTATCAAGGATCCTTCTTTCAAGATCCAGGATCCTTTGGATCCCAACATCAACGTTCTTCTGAAATCCATGATGGGGACATAATCCCCATGCAGACCATAGCTTCTGGAGGACCCACTCCGATTGCTGACTCCTCTTATCCCAGATACCTGTCTGGAATACCAAAATCCACCCAGCAGAGAAGAAACTGGTACGATCCTATATCTTTAGATACTAACCGTGGTTCAATGCAGGATGCAGGTATCAACCAAGCAATGGCCAAGGAGTTACAAAAACTCAAGGATATGATATCCAGTGTTCCCGGGGTGATACGTTCAATTCCTGAGATACCGGAGGGAAGTCACAAATTATCCAGATTCGCTCCGCCCATTTGTGATGCTGAAATCCCGAAGCGGTTCCAAACTCCCAACATGAAGACATATGATGGGAGCACTGATCCAGAGGAGCATGTTGCCAGTATAGGGAAAGGATGGAAATTAATCATGTTCCTGAAAGACTCAAGGAGGCTTGCCTTTGTAAAGGATTTGGATCCACACTAACAGGGGCTGCACTAAAATGGCTGCTAAGTCTCCCCACTTTCTCGGTTACATCTTTCTCTCATTTAGTTAATTTGTTTAACACTCAATTTTCCTATAGTCGGAAATTTGAGAGGTTGTTCAACCTAGTGATGAATCCCTTAGGGATTTCATTACCAGGTTCAGCAATGAAGCTCTAGAAATCCCAAACCTTGATATGACTACCGTTGTTGAAGCATTCAAGATGGGAATTCAAAAGAGCTCCCCCTTTTATGATGATTTAGTGATGACACCATGCAGGACATTAGATGAAGTCAGAAACAGGGCATTAAGATACATCCGGTTAGAGGAAGATAAGAAGATCCAGGATCGTCTCGGGGGACAAACAAAACAAGAAACTCCTGAAAAGAATAAAGGATCCTGGAATAGGAACAACAACTCGAAGCCGTATGCCAAGTTCAACAATCAAAACGTACGGGCAGTTGAAGAAGGAGATGACGATGAAAACTATCCTCGCATCTCCGACTATTGTTTCTCTGTGGATACTCATGGCCTGATCAGTGCCATGAAGGATCTGGGAGAAAAAACAAGGTGGCCCCAAAAAAATGAGAAGGTTGTGGGCTTCAAGGACAAGTCTAAGTGGTGCGCCTTTCATGAAGATTTTGGCCACGCGACAGATGAGTGCATCGGCTTAAGGAAGGAGATTGGATACCTCCTAAGCAAGGGTCACTTTAAAGAACTCTTGGGAAGGAAGAAATCCAAGATCCAGAATCCTGAAGACCTTCCATAAAAAGCAACACCACCACCGCCGGATGCTCATGTGATCAACTTGTCTTCAGAGACTACGAATTGTTTAGAGATTCTTGTGCCATAGAAGAAGGTCCCGTAGAAGAATTCGAGTTGGATAATGAGAGAAGACCACTCATCCCCACTACTCGAGTGACTGATCAGAGAATCTTCTTCAATTCAAGGATCCAGGATCCTCAACAGGACAAGCTGGGTGTGCAAGCAATCAATTTCATCTCTGGAGGTTCAGACATTTTTGGAACTTCTTTCTCTTCAGCAAAAAGATTCGCCAAGAAGATCAAGATGGATAAAGGGGATCATCCGATAGTGTCAACTACATTAACAACAGACAAGAGAATCTTCTTCGATGAAGAAGACAAGTTGAACATTCAGGATCCTCATCATGAAGGTTTGATTATTACTTTATTTATGTACGCAAGATCCTAGTGGACGGTGGCAGCTCAGTCAACATTATACAACATGATGTACTCAAGAAGATGAACATCCCGGATTCAGAAATCATTCCTAGAACTTCGGTGCTAGTCGGTTTCAGTGGTGAAACCAAGAAAACATTGGGGGACATCAACCTCCAAATTTATATCGAAGGGTTAAATTCATACCAAAAATTTTGTGTTATAGATAACCTTTCCTGTTGCAATGTTATTTTAGGTAGGCCTTGGCTCCATGGAATGAAAGCTGTAGCTTCAACTTATCACCAATGCATCAAGTTACCTACTCCTTGAGGAGTTGTGAAGATAGTGGGTGACCAAGCGGAGGCTAAGAACTATTACTCTTCATCAATGAAGCCAACTGCCAAACCAACTATAGCATAGCAACTACAGCAACATCCTAGGGACGTGCTGGAAGCTCGGGAGAAAGACCTTAAAGAAGTATCGTTGGACCATGAAGATCCAGAAATAAAGGTGTTCCTAGGATCCAGTATCCCCAGTAAGATCGAGGAAGATATAATATCCTTCTTAGGACGAAGAAGATCTACCTTTGCTTTCAAGCACTCAGAGATGACAGGTATTTCAAAAGAGGTAATCACTCATAAACTCGGCCTTGATTTATTTGTAAAACCCGCCCATCAGAAGCGAAGGAAATTCGCTCTTGAAAGGAAAAAAATCATACAAGAAGAAGTTGAAAAACTTCTTAAGGCCGGTATGATCAGAGAGGTTCAATATCCTCGATGGCTAGCTAATGTGGTCGTTGTTTCAAAAAAGAATGGAAAGTGGAGGGTGTGTGTCGATTTTACGGATTTAAACAAGGCATGCCCCAAGGATCCTTTCCCATTACCACATATAGATGCCATAGTGGACGAGACGGCTGGACATGAAATGCTCACCTTTATGGATGCTTCCTCTGGATTTCAACAAATTTAGATGGAACCATCTAATCAAGAGGATACAGCATTCATGACTCCAACAGGCATATATTGTTATACTGCTATGCCGTTTGGACTAAGAAATGCAGGGGCGATGTACCAAAGACTAGTCAACATGATGTTCAAGGACCAATTGGGAAAGACTATGGAGGTATATATAGATGATATGGTGGTAAAGTCAAAGAAAGCTGAAGATCACCTCAGAGACCTTGAGGAAGCATTCAATATCCTTGATCACTATAACATGAAACTGAATCCATCCAAATGCCACTTTGGCGTTAAGGCTGGAAAATTTCTGGGATACATGGTCACAAAGAGGGGAATTGAAGCAAGCCCGGAACAGATTGAAGCTATCATCAATCTCAAGTCTCCTACAAATGTCAAAGATGTCTAGAGACTCACTGGAAGAATAGCGGCCTTGAATAGATTTATCTCAAGATCCTCCGAGAAGTGCAAAGACTTTTATGATATCCTTAGAAAGAACAAGAAATTTAAGTGGACTGAAAAGCATGAAGCCGCGCTTACAGCCCTGAAGGATTATTTATCCTCAGCTCCAGCTCTGATGAAACCTGTGGATGGAGAATCCTTGTATATATACCTTGCTGTCTCAGGAAATGCAGTAAGTGCAGTCTTGGTAAAGGATCATGAAGGTGAACAACATCCTGTATACTATGTAAGTAAAAGTCTTCTAGATGCGGAGTCCAAGTATTCTCATTTAGAAAAGCTAATTCTTGCACTTATTATGGCTTCTACTAAACTGAGGCATTATTTTGAAACTCACCTTATTATTTTGAGAACTAACTATCCTGTAAAGAATGTTCTTAGAAAACCAGAGTTATCAGGTAGAATGGCTAAGTGGGCTGTAAAGTTGAGTGCATATGATATCCAATACGATCCGAGAACAGCAATCAAGTCTCAAGCACTAGCGGACTTTGTGGCTGATTTCACTAGTGATCTACAAAAAGAAGCTGACTTGGAAGTCCAACAACTGGAAAAGATCAAGGATCCTTGGATACTCTTCACATATGGAGCATCCAACGTGAGAGGCACAGGATTAGAGATCCTACTGAAATCGCCACAGGGGGACATATTACCCCAGTCCATAGCTTGTGAGTTCCAGGCAACAAACAATGAAGCAGAGTACGAGGCTTTAATCGCAGGTTTGCAATTAGCCAAAAGCATGAGGATCAGGTATCTTCAAGTTTATGTAGATTCTTTATTGATAACTAACCACTTTAACGGCTCGTATGCTGTTAAAGGTGAGAAACTAATGAAATATTTAGATGCTGTGAAGGAATTGTCGAAATTCTTCGAAATATTTAGTATTACACAGGTACCGAGGGAAGAAAACGTTGGGGCAGACGCCTCGGCAAACTTAGCCTCATCTTTGAAGATCCCTGAGGATTTGAAGATCCCAATAATCCATATTCTCGCGCCAGCAATAGGAGAACAGGAAGTTGGGGAGATAACAAATAATAAAGAAATCGTGCTCTGGGATCCTTTATCCTCAAACAACAAAGGATCATGGATCCATCCTATCAAGAATTATATTCAGACTGGAGAAATTCCTGCCACAGAAAATCACAAGTCCTTCAAACTCAAGGTATCCCAATATATTTTGTTAAATGATATGGTATATAGAAAATCTCTTGCAGGACCATATTTGAGATGCATTGAGGATCCTGAGATCCAAGAAGTACTCAAGGACTTTCACGAAGGAGATTGCGGCAATCACACAGGTGGAAGAGCATTATTTTCTAGAATACTTAGAACTGGATACTTCTGGCCAACAATGTAGAAGGATGCAGTGGAGTATTCAAGGAAATGTGATGCTTGTCAAAGACACGCGAATATCCTTCATCAACCAGCGGAGCCTCTATATCCTATATCCTCCTCATGGCCTTTCATGAAATGGGGTATGGATATTGTAGGCAAACTACCAAAAGCACCAGGTGGAAAAGTCTTTATGCTTGCTATGACTGACTACTTCTCCAAATGGATTGAGGCAGAAGCATTTGTACAAGTCCGAGTGTGACACCCGGTAAATTCCCAATCCCTTAAACCAAGTAATCAACCTAATTATTAGGTAATTATGTTATGTGCGCCCTGCGCGAGCGCGCTATGTTAGAATCAGCGCGTGCATTTGTTATGTGCGCCCTGCGCGAGCGCGCTATGTTAGTCAGCGCGGGCATGTTATGTGCGCCCTGCGCGAGCGCGCTATGTTAGAATCGGCGCGGGTATTTGTTATGTGCACCCTGCGCGAGCGCACCATGTTAAGAACCTGCGTGGGCATATGTTATATGCGCCATGCGCGAGTGTATTGGTTTTATGTTTCTATAACTTAATGTTGTCTAATGGGTTGACCGTCTCGCATGATGCTAAGGCGGGTGCATCCCAAATCGTCTATGCGCGTGCGGAAGGGGAACTAACCTCCCCGCATGGCGGGAACATTGAGAGCTAGTTTGTCTGAAGCTCCAAGATGGAATTGACTTCAACATAACTGATCACTATGTTGAAATACCAAGGCCACCTGGAGAATCTACAAATGAAACTCAATGTCCCTGACTGCGAGAAGGTTACGTACCTACCCGCAGCAAAGAAATGTCCTTCACGTAGAAAGCTATGCGCACAAAGTGATACGCGCAGAACACTTAGTCTATTCTCCAGATGTAAGGAGATTATTCCCGCCCAAAAGGAAACAGTAGCGTGTTTCAGAGATTTTCCACTTTTTACTGTACACCGACAAAAGTACCTGAAAAAACACACTGTAACATGAAAAGTCAACTGTCAGCCACCCTACTCCCACCAACCACAGACCTGCATGTCCTGTCCAAATCAAATCAAAATCTTTTATCCACTACTCCACTTTTAAATAAATAATAATAATTTCCATACTTTATCATCATTACACCTAGATATGAAAAGATTACAATCCCCTAAAGCAAGGGATTGTGTTCCTTTGAGTTTGCCTATAAATATGTAACCTAAATTATCTCCCAAAACACACTTCAAACTTCTCTTTTAAGAACTGCAAACTTGCACTAATCATCTCCCAAGCATCCGTTGTTTTCATTTCCGATCCTGTTACTAGGTAAGCCGAGAATATAACCTTGAGATCTACTTTCTAACCCTTATATTCTCCTATTTCTTGATCTTAATATATATACTTCTTGTTATTTAATCGTATTCTAGACCTTCAATTCTGAGGCCAACACCAAGAAAACCCGAATCTCGATTAATCCCTTAACAAGAACCACAGGTGAGTCTCACAGCCCCTATTTTCACTATTTTCACTGTTTTTAAACTGTTTTCGGGGCGAGGGACACGTACTTAAATTACGATTTATCATGGTATACTTACAAGTTATGCAAACGATTGTGTTTAAATTATGTTTCATGATGAGCAATGCAAACGGTTATCTATGGTTTTCGATGAGAGTGCGATACAAGTAAGTGATCACTTTACCATTGGAACTCTAAGGGTAGGGACTGCTGGTTTGATCCACCCACTCGTAGGGGTCGCACCTCTTACACAGACGAGTGCCTAGCGTGTCACGGGGCAGTACTATGGGATTGAGCCCGCTCGTAGAGGTCGCTCCTCTTACGCAGACAAGCACCTTGTTTTCCGGCACAACGTCTGCGCGTAACCCGCAGGACGGTATTATTCGCTCGTAGTGGCAGCGCCACTTACACAGACGAGCACGGTTTTTCAGATGTGTCCGCGCGTAACCCGCGGGACGGTATTACTTATTTCGCTCGTAGTGGCAGCGCCACTTACACAGACGAGCACAGTTCCCAGAAATGTTCGCGCGTAGCCCGCGGAACGATTTTATCAGATTATGTTATCAGAACTATGTTTTACTAAGCATGTGTTTCAATGATGCTATCAGAATTATGTTATAGAATGATTTTTATCAAGACTATGACGCGATACGATTTATCAAGTTACTAAAACTTGTGAACTCACTCAGTTTATACTGATTCAAATGTTTTACGTGTCTTTCAGGAGATAACTAGGTAGCGCATGGAGTCACACTTAGAGCACCTCACGCTGAACATCTAAAACTAGCTTTTTGGAAGATTTTAGTTCTATCCCTTCGATGCGCGTGGTTGTTCCCGCCGCGCAAGGGGATATGGCGTGGAAATCTTCAACAGTTTTTATACTTGGATGTTTTTATGTAATTTTTAAACAATGTAATGTATTTGTATTAAACATTTCACGCGCAATGAAAATCTTACTTTGAATGTTTGCAATGGCCCGTGCTTAAATATCAATCCCCACTCGCGCGCGCCCGGCTGTTTCCGCCGTTCAGGGCCGGGTGTGACAGATTGGTATCAGAGCACTGGTTATAGCAAACTAGGAAAAGAAGTTTTAACCTAGACTATAACCGTTGGGGAATCGCATGAAATATTTTTCAAAGAAAATATTTTCAAAAGAAACTATACACACACTTAGGAACACGGGTCACACAGTGTCTAGTAAATAAAGATAAAAACATTATGTGCTCAGAGTACATGCGCTAAGTTGATATATTTTCACTCTTTTAAAGCGAGAATGCCTCCAACTAGAGCCAAGGGAATTACCATGACACCCGAGGAACTCGCGGAAATAATCGCGCAGGCGATCGCGACGCATGAGGCCAGCAAGGCCGAATCTAGTCAGGGTCGTCAGAACGAGACCCCAGAACCCGAATCAGGAGCTTTGGACAAAGGGTGCTCCTATAAGACATTTATGGCCTGTAAACCTTGGCCATTCAAGGGTACCGAAGGGGCCATTGGGCTCTACAACTGGATTGACAAGATGGAGACAGTTCTCTCCATTAGCGGATGTAGTGAGAACCAGAAGGTCCTTTCCGCGACCTGCATGTTCCAAGAGGCAGCTTCGTCTTGGTGGAAGCTTCAAACGAAAACATTGGGGCGAGAAGTTGCTCTCCACAGGACCTGGGAGGAGCTGAAAGAGATGATGATGAAAAAGTTCTGCTCTCGCGCAGAAATTCAGAGCCTGCAACAGGAATTCTGGAACCACACCATGGTAGGAACGGATATCGACGCCTACAACAACCGGTTCAACGAGCTTTGCCAGTTGGTGCCAGACATGGCAAACACGGAGGAAAAGAAGATCGAGAGGTATATCTTTGGGTTACCTCCTGTTGTTAGGGTTCCGCTCAACGCCGCAGCGCCTCCAACCTTTGATGAGGCGGTAGCGCGGGCCACCACCCTTACAAGGGATACGGTCCGTGCGGGTATGTTGACTACGCGTGGAAACGAGCAGCGAACCTCTGACTCCAAGAGGAAATGGAACTCTCACCACCGAGGGTCCGACTCCAAGTAGCCACCGTTCAAGAAGCAGGAGAGCGCAAGGGTTTACGCGATCCAATCCGCGGAGCCAACAAGGAAAGGATACAGTGGGCCTTACCCATGGTGCAACAAATGCAAGTTTCACCACGAGGGTGAATGCGCGAGCGTCATGTGCGCCAAATGTAACAGGCCAGGGCACAAGACGGTGAATTGCCGTGCTAAGGAAGCTGGAGCCAGTGACAACTGCTACGCATGCGGAAAGCCAGGGCATTTCAGTCGGGATTGCCCGCAAAGGGGAAACCAAGCTCGCGGGAGAGCTTTTGTGATCGGCGCGGGCGAAGCTAAAGAAGAGCCGAATGTGGTAACAGGTACGTTTTTGCTTAACGGCCATTTTGCATCTGTCTTATTTGATACTGGAGCTGACCTAAGTTTTATATCCGCTGAGTTTAAAGACTCCCTAGGCTTAGCGACCAGTAGGCTAGACACACCTTATGCTATAGAACTAGCCAATGGTAGGCAGTTATGCGCGAACGAAAGAACTGAACAATGTGTAATAGTCATGGGAGGTCACGGGTTCAATATTAACTTGTTGCCAATAGACTTGGGAAGTTTTGACATTGTGATAGGTATGGATTGGTTAGTCGAGAACCACGCGGAAGTTATTTGCCATGAGAAGCAGGTTCGGGTCCCACTGTTGAACGGAGAGACCTTGGTGATTCAAGGGGAAAGAAGGGGAGTTGCGACAAAACTGATTTCGTGCCTAAAGGCGCGCAAGTGCCTAAGGAAAGGGTGCTACGCCTTCCTGGCGCATGTAGTAGAGAAGAAAGGAGATGAGCGAAGAATTGAAGACTTACCAGTAGTGCGCGAATTTCCAGAAGTTTTTCCTGAAGATTTGCCCGGATTACCGCCACCGCGACAAGTCGAATTTCGTATTGATTTAGTCCCAGGAGCTGCGCCAGTAGCTCGAGTGCCTTATCGACTAGCTCCATCTGAGATGCAAGAGCTATCCAATCAGTTACAGGAACTATTGGATAAGGGTTTCATACGCCCAAGCTTTTCACCTTGGGGAGCTCCAGTACTGTTTGTTAAAAAGAAGGATGGTTCGTTCAGAATGTGTATTGACTACAGGGAGCTGAATAAGCTGACAGTCAAGAATCGGTACCCCTTACCGAGGATTGATGACTTATTTGACCAGTTGCAGGGATCCAGTTGTTATTCGAAGATAGATCTACGGTCCGGATACCACCAACTTAGGGTCCATGAGGAAGATGTGCCGAAAACAGCCTTCCGAACTAGATACGGCCATTATGAGTTCTTAGTGATGCCTTTCGGGCTAACTAATGCGCCGGCTGTATTCATGGATCTGATGAACCGTGTGTGCAAACCATACTTGGACAAGTTTGTGATTGTATTTATAGATGATATTCTGATTTACTCTCGGACCAAGGCCGAGCATGAGCAACACCTGAGATTGATTTTGAAATTGTTGAGGAAAGAAAAGTTGTATGCGAAGTTTTCCAAGTGTGAGTTTTGGCTTAGAGAAGTTCACTTTCTCGGTCACGTTGTAAACAAGAAAGGAATACACGTTGATCCTTCCAAAGTCAAGGCCATCGAAAACTGGGAAGCGCCAAAAACCCCAACTGAGGTGAGGCAATTCCTAGGACTAGCTGGCTACTATCGACGCTTCATTGAGAACTTCTCCAAGATAGCTCTACCTCTGACCGCGCTAACTCAGAAAGACAAGAAGTTTGTTTGGGGCAAAAATCAGGAAGCAGCATTTCAAATGTTGAAACAGAAGTTATGTAGTGCGCCAATTTTGTCTCTGCCCGAGGGGACGGATGACATCGTCGTTTACTGCGACGCTTCACATCAGGGACTCGGATGTGTCCTTATGCAGCGAGACAAAGTCATAGCGTATGCCTCGCGCCAACTCAAGACCAATGAAAAGAACTACACACCGCATGATCTGGAACTTGGAGCGGTTGTCTTCGCGCTAAAGATTTGGCGCCATTACCTCTATGGTACAAAGTGTGTAATCTTTACGGATCACAAGAGCCTTCAACATATATTTGATCAAAAGGATTTAAACATGAGGCAACGAAGATGGGTTGAATTGTTGAATGTTATGATTGTGAAATTAAGTACCACCCTGGAAAGGCGAATGTGGTAGCAGACGCGCTAAGTAGGAAGGAGCGAATAAAAACGCTACGAGTCAAGGCTCTAAGGTTGACCATTCGCGCAGATCTCTCTACCCGCATCCGAGACGCTCAGCAAGAAGCCTTGAAACCAGAGTTTGTTAAAAACGAATCCCTTGGGGGTATGATTAAGAATTTGGAACTTAAAGAGAACGGCAATCTATATTTCGCTAACCGCATATGGGTCCCTCTCAAGGGAGGATTGCACGAGCAAATATTAAACGAAGCTCACATGACGCGGTATTCCGTACATCCTGGCGCAGACAAAATGTACCAAGATGTTAAAGCGCTGTATTGGTGGCCCAATCTGAAGGGCGCCATCGCGACGTATGTCAGTAAGTGCCTGACGTGTTCGAAGGTGAAGGCCGAATACCAGAAACCATCAGGGTTACTTCAGCAGCCAGAAATTCCCATGTGGAAGTGGGAACAAATCTCTATGGACTTCATCACCAAACTGCCAAAGACACCTGGGGGTTACGACACAATCTGGGTTATTGTGGATCGGCTAACTAAGTCAGCGCACTTCCTGCCGATCAAGGAAACCGATAAGATGGAAAAGTTAGCCCGATTGTATATTCGAGAAGTAGTTTCAAAGCATGGGATCCCGGTGTCCATCATTTCTGATAGAGATAGTCGGTTCACATCAAGGTTTTGGAGATCGTTACAAGGAGCTCTAGGTACTCGCCTTGATATGAGTACAGCTTATCATCCTCAAACGGATGGGCAAAGCGAGCGAACAATCCAGACATTGGAAGATATGCTGCGCGCGTGCGCAATCGATTTCGGAGGTAGCTGGGATACTCATCTCCCATTGTTTGAATTTTCTTACAACAACAGTTATCACACAAGCCTCAAGGCTGCGCCGTTTGAAGCTTTGTATGGGCGCAAGTGTAGGTCCCCACTGTGCTGGGCTGAAGTGGGTGACAAGCAAATGACTGGTCCAGAATTGATCCAAGAAACAACAGACAAGATTTTTCAGATACGGGATGTGCGAAGGAAACCGTTGGAGTTTCAAGTAGGGGATAGAGTACTTTTGAAAGTCTCTCCATGGAAAGGAGTCCCCCGTTTCGGCAAGCGAGGAAAGTTGAATCCGCGCTACATTGGACCATTTGAGATCCTGGAAAGGATCGGTCCGGTTGCTTATAAACTCCGTTTACCCGCCGAACTCAGTGGAGTTCATGATACGTTTCATGTGTCCAACCTCAAAAAGTGTTTATCTGACGAAACGTTGATTTTACCGTTGGAAGAGATTCACATCGACAAACAACTGCACTTCGTAGAAGAGCCTATAGCCGTAACCGATTGGAAAGAACAAAAGTTGCGCAGAAGTCGAATCAAGTTAGTAAAGGTTCAATGGAACTCAAGGCGTGGGCCTGAATTTACTTGGGAAAGAGAAGATCAAATGCGCTAGAAATACCCACACCTCTTTCAGAGCATGGCTTCTGCCAGCGACGTCTCCTAAATTTCGGGACGAAATTCTCTTAACAGGGGGAGAATGTGACACCCGGTAAATTCCCAATCCCTTAAACCAAGTAATCAACCTAATTATTAGGTAATTATGTTATGTACGCCCTGCGCGAGCGCGCTATGTTAGAATCAGCGCGTGCATTTGTTATGTGCGCCCTGCGCGAGCGCGCTATGTTAGTCAGCGCGGGCATGTTATGTGCGCCCTGCGCGAGCGCACTATGTTAGAATCGGCGCGGGTATTTGTTATGTGCACCCTGCGCGAGCGCACCATGTTAAGAACCTGCGTGGGCATATGTTATATGCGCCATGCGCGAGTGTATTGGTTTTATGTTTCTATAACTTAATGTTGTCTAATGGGTTGACCGTCTCGCATGATGCTAAGGCGGGTGCATCCCAAATCGTCTATGCGCGTGCGGAAGGGGAACTAACCTCCCCGCATGGCGGGAACATTGAGAGCTAGTTTGTCTGAAGCTCCAAGATGGAATTGACTTCAACATAACTGATCACTATGTTGAAATACCAAGGCCACCTGGAGAATCTACAAATGAAACTCAATGTCCCTGACTGCGAGAAGGTTACGTACCTACCCGCAGCAAAGAAATGTCCTTCACGCAGAAAGCTATGCGCACAAAGTGATACGCGCAGAACACTTAGTCTATTCTCCAGATGTAAGGAGATTATTCCCGCCCAAAAGGAAACAGTAGCGTGTTTCAGAGATTTTCCACTTTTTACTGTACACCGACAAAAGTACCTGAAAAAGCACACTGTAACATGGAAAGTCAACTGTCAGCCACCCTACTCCCACCAACCACAGACCTGCATGTCCTGTCCAAATCAAATCAAAATCTTTTATCCACTACTCCACTTTTAAATAAATAATAATAATTTCCATACTTTATCATCATTACACCTAGATATGAAAAGATTACAATCCCCTAAAGCAAGGGATTGTGTTCCTTTGAGTTTGCCTATAAATATGTAACCTAAATTATCACCCAAAACACACTTCAAACTTCTCTTTTAAGAACTGCAAACTTGCACTAATCATCTCCCAAGCATCCGTTGTTTTCATTTCCGATCCTGTTACTAGGTAAGCCGAGAATATAACCTTGAGATCTACTTTCTAACCCTTATATTCTCCTATTTCTTGATCTTAATATATATACTTCTTGTTATTTAATCGTATTCTAGACCTTCAATTCTGAGGCCAACACCAAGAAAACCCGAATCTCGATTAATCCCTTAACAAGAACCACAGGTGAGTCTCACAGCCCCTATTTTCACTATTTTCACTGTTTTTAAACTGTTTTCGGGGCGAGGGACACGTACTTAAATTACGATTTATCATGGTATACTTACAAGTTATGCAAACGATTGTGTTTAAATTATGTTTCATGATGAGCAATGCAAACGGTTATCTATGGTTTTCGATGAGAGTGCGATACAAGTAAGTGATCACTTTACCATTGGAACTCTAAGGGTAGGGACTGCTGGTTTGATCCACCCACTCGTAGGGGTCGCACCTCTTACACAGACGAGTGCCTAGCGTGTCACGGGGCAGTACTATGGGATTGAGCCCGCTCGTAGAGGTCGCTCCTCTTACGCAGACGAGCGCCTTGTTTTCCGGCACAACGTCTGCGCGTAACCCGCAGGACGGTATTATTCGCTCGTAGTGGCAGCGCCACTTACACAGACGAGCACGGTTTTTCAGATGTGTCCGCGCGTAACCCGCGGGACGGTATTACTTATTTCGCTCGTAGTGGCAGCGCCACTTACACAGACGAGCACAGTTCCCAGAAATGTTCGCGCGTAGCCCGCGGAACGATTTTATCAGATTATGTTATCAGAACTATGTTTTACTAAGCATGTGTTTCAATGATGCTATCAGAATTATGTTATAGAATGATTTTTATCAAGACTATGACGCGATACGATTTATCAAGTTACTAAAACTTGTGAACTCACTCAGTTTATACTGATTCAAATGTTTTTACGTGTCTTTCAGGAGATAACTAGGTAGCGCATGGAGTCACACTTAGAGCACCTCACGCTGAACATCTAAAACTAGCTTTTTGGAAGATTTTAGTTCTATCCCTTCGATGCGCGTGGTTGTTCCCGCCGCGCAAGGGGATATGGCGTGGAAATCTTCAACAGTTTTTATACTTGGATGTTTTTATGTAATTTTTAAACAATGTAATGTATTTGTATTAAACATTTCACGCGCAATGAAAATCTTACTTTGAATGTTTGCAATGGCCCGTGCTTAAATATCAATCCCCACTCGCGCGCGCCCGGCTGTTTCCGCCGTTCAGGGCCGGGTGTGACACCGAGAAAGGGAAGTAATATCTTTTATTAAACGAAATATTATAACTAGATTTGGTATTCCTGCTGAAATTGTTTGTGACAATGGTTCCCAGTTTATCGGGAAAAGAACCACTAACTTTTGTGACAGTTGGGGCATCAAAATGATTACTTCTACTCCAGATCACCCTCAAGCCAATGGTAAAGCAGAATCTAGCAACAAGATCATCATCAACAACTAAAGAAGAAGCTTGGATCCAAGAAGGAAAAATGGGCTGAAGAACTTCCTTAAGTTCTTTGGGCAAACAGAATTACACCCAAAAATGCAACAGGCCAGACACCTTTCTCTTTGGTGTTTGGATCAGAAGCAATAATTCCCACAGAAATAGTGATTTCTACTGCGTGAACCAACATCCGTGATCCTGAAGCCAATGAAGGAATCCTTCTTGAAGACTTGGATACTATAGAAGAACTTAGAGACCTAGCAAAAATCAGAATGGCAGCTTATCAACAAAGGGTAGCTGAGGCATACAACAAAAATATCAAAATTAGAAGATTTCAAGAAGGAGATCTAGTATTGAGGAAAGCCTTCCAAAACACAACAAATCCGGCTGATGGGAAACTAGCGCCCAAATGGGAAGGACCTTATCAAATTGAATCGGAAGCAGGAAAGGGGG
The DNA here is from genome assembly GCF_021521415.1 of Bidens hawaiensis. Classification (NCBI taxonomy): domain Eukaryota; kingdom Viridiplantae; phylum Streptophyta; class Magnoliopsida; order Asterales; family Asteraceae; genus Bidens; species Bidens hawaiensis. The sequence goes on along the minus strand of NW_027496567.1, from coordinate 89,554 downwards.
CATATCATTTGCTCACAATGGAAAGCAACAGGTTACCAAGAGCATGGAACGCCATCCACCTCAAGAAATATTTTTTCTGATCAGGATCCACTATCCTGAGAGGATATATTATCCAGAAAAAGGATCTAGGATCCTTAAATCGGTAACATCTTTCTGATCTGTTATTCTTTTTGAATTATTATTAATTTAAGGATAATATATTCTTAACACTTTATCTTTTCCAAGTTTTGAGTAACCATGCAGGATTGTAATGATTCATTTGATGTTCAAGAGGTTCGCCACCTCTCCTTTGCATTTAAGGTACTTTACTACTTCCTTTGGCATTGCCCACATTGGGATATGACCCCGATGGTCATATCCCCTAAGGTTTAAAGGTTTTCACCTTTCTCACGATCGCCAGTTGCACATGCTATCCAACATATAGTTCGGGGCAGCGGGACCAGTACACGCTTAGTGGCTAACAATTTCGTTGTCTCCAGCTATATGGAGGATCCTACGAATTATGGTAGATATACCATACCTCCGGTTTATAACGTTTTCACGTTATCTCACGTTTCGGCTAAATCCCGGTTCGGGCGAGACCCCAGTTAACATCCGTATCTTTGGGCTTGTCCCCATTTTATTTTTTTGGTCTTGTCCCCCCAGTTTGTTGGGCTTGTCCCCAGTTTATTTTTTGGGCTTGTCCCCAGTTTGTTGGGCTTGTCCCCAGATTACACGGGCTTGTCCCCAGTTACACGGGCTTGTCCCCAGTCGCACGGGCTTGTCCCCAGAATATTTGTTGGGCTTGTCCCCAGTTTATCGGGTTTGATCCCAATTAATAATATGAATTATTTGCAGTGAATTTTCTAAGTTCTTACCGAAGATCAAGAAACTAAGGATCCCGGATCCTAAAGCTACTCTTGTAAGGAACATTAAGAATTCAATAGTTCTGGTAACTTAGGTCTATCTAGACCTTCTGGTATGATCTTTGTCGATTAACTTAAGTTTGTTATTCATTGCAATAAATTTGGATAATCCGGTTGGAAAGACTATTTGATTACTAAAAATTTGTCTATCTTAAGGATACTTTATCCTGAAATTTGCCTTTCAAGGAAATTCTCTTTTATAAATCTTATCAACTATTAAAGATGTCTTATCCTAAAATTTATGATTTAAGGATATTCTTTTTTAAATATTTTTTCCTTAAGAATATTCTTTTCTAAACAATTTTTAAGGATCTTTTATCCTAAAAACCTTTTACTTAAGATTATTTGTCAAACTATTAACAATGCTAACCTTATATGCAACAAGTTTTTGGAAATAAATGACAAGCAAATAGTCAAAAGATTTATATTAATTAAAATAAGCCCCAAGGACTTATCCAAAATCCTTAAACCGGACTTCATTATACGAAAAGATGGACCATCCACCCAGGTTAAGTGAGAGTTACTAATAGTTCATAAAGTGCAGGGAAATTAAAAACAAGGGCAACAAAGGCTTCATCCCCACAAACAGAGGATCCCTCCACCTTTGTCACCCTTGCAGATTGTCTTAAGGATCATAGATCATTTATCCTAAATATTATTGTTTATTACAGACCACAGAATTTGTTCATAAAAGCATCATAAAGACAAAATAAAACGGGCTCGGGCCTTATCTTTTGTATCCTTCATCGCCCATCGTTGCCTAATTTCTACCTTCAGTTTCATCCAGACCCTTCACCCCGCTAGTTCCTGCTTCGCCCACATCAGCCATCACAACCTCGGTTTCCTCCTCGCCTCCACCTAAGTCGATTAAGGCCTGCTTCCATTCTTTGATTTCCTATGAAGACTTATCAAAGGATGGATCATTGGCTTCGGTAACTAATTTGATTCTAGCCTCTAGGATCGACTTAGCTGCCCATACCTTCACCTCTTCGGCTACCTGGTTGATTTCGTCCTGCATCTGGACGGCCAGGGCAGCAGCATGCGCCTCTATTTCTCTTTTCTCTTTGGTCATCTTAGCAAGGGCCTTCTCCTTAGCAGCAACTGTTGATCTCAGCATGGCGAGGGTCTTATCATGTTCTGCAACAGTCTTCTCATAATGGTATCGGGCAGAATCAATGGCCTGTGAATGAAAGAAGGATAAGCTAGGGAAAAATTTTGAAATAATGGAAATTGGTGAAGATAAAGGATCCTTACAGAAGAAAGCATGTCCAGGATCTGCTTTTCGGCATCAAAGGGGTTCTCTGCGTCTGAGCTCTTCTTTCTCTTGGAGCCAGACTTTGTTCGGGTTGTGATTGGACGAGGCTCGGATGTAGGAGTCGAATTCGGAGTCTTTTTCTTGTTAAGCATGCAGTCGATATCCTTGAGGGAGAACTTGGAAGCAGACTTTCCTGATTTTGGGGCACCTATAAATAGCATATAGCAGATAAGTTTTCAACTTTTAACACTTTTTATTGAGAATTATTATTCTTACTTGACATGATTGATTCTGGGTTTGGTCTTTGAAAAGCTTCAACAGACTTTGCTTGAAAAGTCCTAATTGCAGGATCCAATGACAAAAACCTCCTCACTCTGTCTTCAACTCCTGGAAGTCAGCCAGCAGATCGAAGTTTTCAACTACACAAGTTATAGAAGTTGTTAGCGAAAGAATAAAATATCCTATTCATGTTACCTAAGGATCCTGGATCCTACCCTTTGGTATCCACTTTTTGGGAAGATTAGTTCCACCCGGAATAGAATCTCGTCTTACGAAGAAAAATTGGTTTTTCCAGAGGGTACTCTTAAGGGTGACTTTGAAAATGGGGTTCTCTTGGTTAGGTTTCGATTTAAAGACGAAACGTTTGGAACCATGGGTAACAAGGTTGTACAGATATGCTAATTCTGATAAGACGAACTCGACTCCCTCCTCACGGTTATCCTTTCTATGGTATGAAGGACTCTCCACAACATTTGCATGGCATGAATATAAAAAATTCCCTCCAAGTTGAAAAACCTTTGAGTAAAATTGGGGAAAGAATACTTATAACCTATGAGAAACGGTTGGGCCGGAAAGCAAACCCAATTTTTCGAGATGCTGTCGCTACGAGCTGTGGAATCGAAGGGTCGGAAAACTGTGTTGATTGGAAAACGTGATCGGATTTCATCAATTTCCGAATCTGTGAGTTTACAAACTTTGGAAGAAGTTGATTGAAGGATATTTTGTGAATAAAGTTCATCATGAAGGAAAAAAGAGGAGGACGAAGATGTAGAAACAGTCGACATATCGAATGAAGATGAATAAAAAAGATAGAAGGATACTTGAGAGACGCTTAGATGTGTGATTATAAAAGGTTTATAATTATCACATATATAGGCGGCATGTAATTATGGTTTATAGATATTAAACCGCCTGACACACGTTTAATCATCTTCTATTATGCAGGGGTTTGAATTTCACACTGACAGCTGTGTTCCACTATCACCCGCCATTTTGGGGGCAATTGTTAGGCCACGATTTTTACATTGAGGATCCTTTATCCCTGACTGTCTTATGGATAGTTTTTCCTTGAAATATACATCAGGATATAAAGGATCGACGATCCTCGGTATTACTTGCTTACTAATGATTGCATTTAGTATGGTGATGTGTTAGACAGGTATAGCAACTTCAAGACGTACTTGTACGAATTATCCTCACAGGACATCCTCTAGCTGGAACATGGATCCAAGATCCTACTTCAATGAAGCTATTTATAGACGAATTCGTGTGAAGATGAACGTGCAAATATCAATAACGGCTATGAGACTCATTCTTCCGCTTATCTCGCTACTGAACGACTATACGCACGTGGTCAAAGTCATGGAGCGGCTAGTGGAGGACTTCCGGATAGATAGGAAATATTGTTATTGTTATTATCTTATTTAAACGAGATTTGATCGAGTAGAAAAACACATGTATTTACACACACTAGAGCAGAGCTAAACACTCTCTCTATACACTAGCTTTCATTGTAATCTCGATCAGATTCTTCACAACATTTGTAACCACCTTTTGTTTATTAATATATTCGACGGTGATAGTTTTCACCGTCCGGGGTTTTTTGTACCGGAGACCACGATAACCATATACTCATCGACCAAATGTTACCTTGTTGATCATTGACTAAAATACTTCGACCAAAGATTATCCTATTAATCCTTGACCGGAGTTGTTTTACCAAAGATTACCTCGATAAGTTTTGACCGAAGTAAGACTATAATGCTCAAGGACTTTTTCCCTCGTGATCAAACCATTGTGTTCACCAATATTACGTTCATACACTTGTCATTATCGAATTAGCACCTTACCTCACATAACAGATTTGGATACTTGATCCTTAGTTGATTTTTGTCCAAAATAAGTATCATCATGAGCATCATCATCAGTGTCATTCATAACAGTTACATCAGCCTCATTGCCAACATTATTCACATCTGCCTCATCCTCAGCATCCCAGCGCCATCCTCCCTATCATCCTCATTCGTACTACTACCATAAAGATCAAGTATTTTTAACGAAACAGCCTCACCAATGATTACACCAGTAACAGGTAGATTCTCATCCTGTTTTGTGTATCTTAGGTCTTCTCAACCTCAGCTACCAGGGTTTGTATCTTTAAAAGGGTATGTTCAAGTTGTAATTCTAAGTCTTTGTTCCTATCTTTCAAGGCTTCATTTTCTTTCCTCAGATCACAGTTTTCGATTGAACATTAAAATGTCTGTCCAATAATCTTAGTCTGGCATCTGGAGATGATGATTGGGCTGGTGAAAGCTGAAAATGATAAGGTAATTAGGTTGGTTGAGTTATATGAGGTGGGCTTTGGATACTTTTTCACTTGTGATTGGCAAAGGGTTTCTGGTTTGGATAAGAGGGATATGGCTTTGGGTTGTTGGTAATGAATATATGTCTTGTTGATCAAGGTTTATGGAGTGTGTTGGTGATTGGTATGGTGTATTGGTTGGTTTATTAGATGGGATGGGATGAATTCTAGAATATAGGGTTCATGTTAGTTTGGGTTTGGGTTTGGGTATGTGTTTCAGTTTGAATAATAAGGGTTAATGGGGAAGATGGTGGTAATGGAATGAAAAGTTCAAATGTGTGGGAATGGTGAGGTGGTGAAGGTTTGTAATGTTCGGCCAGTTTGGGAGGTTTTAGAGTATGCAGCTAATCGGGATGGGGATTTCAACACAAAGAAAAGGATTCAAGCAATATTCTTGGTTACCTTGTGGACTATTTAGAAGTATAGAAATGATTTGATTTTTAACTACGTTTATTTGAAGTAAACGTTGAGATTATCAAGGATGACACGGCCATGTGGTTGAAGATTAGATCTAATCAGAAAGCCTAGCCTTTTATAACTTTTGTGATATTTTATAAGTTGTTGTAATTATGGTTCAACTTGGGTGGGTTTTAACCAAGAGATTTATTTTGTATTAATAAAATTAGATCAAATGTTAAATGTTTATATGAATTTAGTAACACATGGGCTTATGCACATAGTATTTATGCTGATTCATAAATGGGGAAATGGACCAAGGTCTTAAGATCGAATAACAAATAACAAAATAACCGACAAAATAAAACCGAAGTAACCGACTCAATTCAATAACCAACGGGTAGGTTTTGTCTTCGAAAGCAAAAATTTACGCTTTTGTTTCTGTCTCGTTCAGAAAATTATTTTGATGCTATTTCTGTTTAACAAAAAAAAAAAGCATATTCTACTATCATTATATTCGGAAATTAATTATTTTGATACTATTTCTATTAACATAAAAACTCACCAAACCTTATTGCAACATATAAGGCATCACAACAAAATTTCACAAACACGTATGTCATATATACAAAGTATCTCGGCCCCGAAAGCCGAATCGCAGAAAAATATGTGTCGCTATTACAATCAGAAGGTCCCGATGAAGTTCCTTCTTCACTAACCGACTTGAACAACCCCGAATAGAGTCGTGAACCGGTCTGAGACGCCATTGGTGGTGCAGGCACAGGGCATAAACCCTCAAGCATTTGAACCACTTTGGTCATAGGTGGCCTTAGGTTCATATCATCTTGTATGCACCATAGAGCCACTTTAATAGCGGCAATAACTCGTTCATCTCGCTCGTCGATTTTCATTTGCGCGTCAATTATTTCTTCGGTGTTTCCTTCTTCCATCATCTTAAATGCATAAGATGGGAAATGGGATTTCTCCGATATCATCGAGGAGTCGTAGTTTTTACGTCCCCCGATAATTTCAAGCAGTACCATCCCGAAACTATAAACATCACTTTTTTCAGATATTGCATAACTCGTGATCCACTCGGGTGCTAAATACCCTCGTGTACCTCTCATAGTTGTGAACACGTGGCTTTGTTCTCTTGTCATTAATTTAGCCAAACCGAAATCCGACACTTTGGCTCGGAAATTATCGTCGAGTAACACATTTTCCGGTTTTATATCGCAGTGAACGATCTTTACATCACAATCTTCATGTAAATATGCTAGTCCTTTTGCAGTACCAACCGCGATGTTATATCGTGTGTCCCAATCCAGTAAGAACTCAGTCTTGTTCTTCTTGAAAATCCACCGGTCCAACGAGCCGTTAGCCATGTACTCATACACAAGGAGCCGGTGCAACCCTTCGGTGCAAAACCCTTTGAGCCGAACCAAATGGTGGTGGTGAATCCCGCCAATTATGCTCACTTCGGCTCGAAACTCCTTCTTGCCTTGACCGATCCCTTCCAACTGTTTGACAGCGAGCCGGGTCCCGTCTTTTAACACCCCTTCGTAAACCGACCCGAACCCACCTTGACCAAGCTTCTTACTGAAGTTATCGGTGGCCCGTTGGAGATCTAAGTAAGTGAAACGAATTGGCATTCCCGACAAACTTTCCAAGAAATTATCCTCTTCTGATGTTTCATCAACGTTTTCAACAGGGTCCTTGTTATTTTTCTTATTATATAAACGAACCGCGATTATCACAAGGGTGATGATCACAAACACTGTGACTATAACTATCACAATTACCACCACCATAGACTGTTTCTTTTTCGCATGTGAAGTATGTGAAACCATAACGTACGATTCGAAACTTACGTCGTTTTTTGCGTCCATGAAGCTCCCAATCTGATTAAACATGTAACAGTTTCCAGATCGGTTATCAAAAAACATAACCAAGCAAGAACAATTATTCAAACACGAAGATTTGCACCCTTCTAAGCTGGTTTTCGAAGACGGCTGCATAAACCCGAGGGCCGAATAACTCAAGCCCTCACCCGCATTAATAAGACTCTTCTGATCTTTCGAACCACTACAAGAAACCGGGGTCGGTTTGCAGCTTATCGCATTCAGCCCAGACGGACACTGGCACGTGTTTCCATCATGACATACAAGATACGATGAACAGGATTGAGGCGTGCCACACGAATCAACGGGAATATTGATACTTCCGGCGATTTTTCCCGGGAGATTGTAGAATCTAATGAAACCGTCTTCTTCTAACACTGCAGCCCATGTGGTGTTAGCATTAGAACCATCTGTAAACACAAATTGCCCTAACATAACTCTGGCTTGATCATAAAACTTCCATGAATTGTTTTCAACGGTTGCAGATTCAAGATTTCCACCATCCTTGTTAATGATCCTCCTCTTATCTTTCCCCATAGCCCAATACGGTTGCGGGTTTTTATAACCCGCGGTTAAAATCAAGTCACCAGACTGTTGGGTTTCTATGAAATTAACAAGCTTAGTTAACCATTTAACTAGTCACAATTAAGGCGGAAGCGTGATATTTACAAACTAAACATATGTATCCATGTGTTTATATATGTATATGTTCATGAATAACCTAGTTTATTCATGTTATAAGATTACCAATAATCTATTTACTAGAAACCCGAAGCAAGGATCAAATGATACGGAAAAGCTAAACTATCAAGCTTGTAAACACTTACATTCTTAACCCTTTAAGAGTTTAGTAGATGGTTGAAGAAGATGATGATGTGAATGCTAGACTTTCAAAGGAAAACCCTCAAACGGAATATACCCCGAGCCTCCAACACACACCGAGCTATGCTAGGAAGCTTGAACACGAAAAACCCGAGACCCGAGCCCTTCCTTTTTCTTTTGGCCGTTAAACAAGCAAGAAAGAAAGAAAGGAAGAGTTGTGTTTTTGTTTACTTGAAAGTGTATTATATGTATCTTGATCTTGATCTTTTATCATTACACACCATCATCCAACATGGTGTTAGGTTTATAGTTAAGTTCACACACAACCATTCACCAAATGCATGACAAGATCTTGACCAAATCATGGGGTGTGGGGCCCACCCAAAAACGGCCCCAATTATTATATTTTTTTTTTTTTTTTTTTTTTATTTTATTTATTTTATAAAGTATAAAATAAATATATAAACACCCCATCTTTTATAAACCTTTTTACAAAAGAACACATAGTTAAATAATCATTCCAATAATAATTATTTGAATAAATAAATTAACCAATTAATTTATTTAACACTTTCAAGTAATTATTCAGAAACCCGATTTCTGAATGTGTCGTGTTCTGTATTTGTTTTATAGATCATATCTCAACAAATACATAATTGGTGTGTGTCTAACTCGTTATTGGGTATGACCCGACTTGGATCAAACACAACTAGCCACATTAACCTAATTACGTGTCTCGGGCATACGATATTCCAACAATCTCCCACTTGCACGAGACTCATAGGTAGTTAACGCTAATGGTGAATACCGCCTAACAACAGTTCACCATCCCTAGTGTGTTTGACTAAGTGCCATTCAATAACATCATCCCATTCAAGTCCATACTTGATATGATATAGGTAAGTCTTATCATTACATCCCTTTGTTGCTAGATGTCCTGTCAAATCGAAGAGACACAGATTGATCATTCTCTCATTGATTTAACTTAACAGGCCTTAGACATCTAAACTCTCAACACATAAGAGGAACAAATCCCATCTTGACTGCATACATCCTTGTTGACATCTCGTATGATATCTGAGCTCTTTCTTTTACGTCATCGTGTTACCGAAAAACAAAGAAGAGAGTCAAGTTATCAGACTTGATGGAAAAACAGATCCAATATGCATCTCAGGTCAAAGGACACAATAATACTCGCCTTTACTCAAGGATTACTTATGATCAGTTGCACTAACTCTATGCAGTGATCCTTGAGAGCGGATCATGTCCAATATTTGTATCCCACAAATATTTATAAACCTTGGTGGCAAACCTATGCCCTATATTCATCACATGAATATCAACCAATCCCAGTTCATAATAGTCTTACCTTCATGCCTGTTCCCACAAGCATGATCGACTACGGACGTTTAGAACAACATAAGTCATTCATGGATTAAACATGCAAATATAGAACATAACTCATTGAATAATTAAACATAATTAATTTCATGAGATACCCATTATATTCGTTCTTATACAAACACTAAACACAGATTAAATCCACTCACTAGAATACCGAAGTCCTAATGCACAAACATGACCCTCATGCTTTGGCCTATCGAGGAGCTTCGTGAGTGGGTCCGCAATATTTTGATCGGTATGAACTTTATGAATACATATCTTTCTCTTTTCAACTTCATCCCTTATGTAGTTGAATCTGCGCTCAATGTGCCTCGTTTTCTGATGAGCACGAGGCTCCTTGATCTGTGCAATAGCACCCTCATTGTCACAGAATATCTCTAGGGGCTCCTGAATGGTAGAGATAATCCCTAGATCCATGATGAACTTTTTCATCCATGCAGCCTCTTGGGCTGCCATTGAAGCGGCGATGTACTCAGATTCTGTAGTGGATAACGCGACAACATCCTGCTTCGAACTCTTCCAAGAGACAGCGCCTCCATTCAAAATGAAGACATATCCCGACTGTGATCGAGAATCATCTCGGTCAGTTTGGAAACTCGCATCCACGTAACCCTTTACGACGAGTTCCTCCTCACCAGACCCATATATTAAAAACATATCCTTAGTCCTTCTAAGGTACTTTAATATATTCTTGACAGCCATCCAATGACTGTCACCTGGGTTGTGCTGGTATCTACTCGTTATGCTTAAAGCATACGAGACGTCCGGTCTAGTGCACATCATTGCATACATAATAGATCCTATTGCCGAAGCATAAGGAACATGCTTCATCCTATCCTGCTCCTCCTTAGAGCTAGGACTTTGGGATGAGCTTAACACGGTTCCTCTAGGAATAGGTACCAAACCTTTCTTAGAGTTTTCCATCCTGAACCTTTTCAGGATTTTATCAATGTACGCACTTTGATTGAGTCCGATCAATTTCCTTTGTCTATCCCTATAGACCTTTATTCCCAAGATATATGTCGCTTCTCCAAGATCCTTAATTGAGAAACGACTACTTAACCACGCTTTAACGTTTTCCATACTTGGTATATCATTTCCAAATAAAAGTATATCATCGACATACAAAATAAGGAAAATGATTATACTCCCACTAGCCCATTTATACACACACGCCTCATCACTGTTTTGGACGAAACCAAACGCTTTGATTTCTTCATTAAAACGATGATTCCACATCCGTGATGCTTGTTTCAACCCGTAGATTGATTTCTTTAACTTACAAACTTTATCTGGATTAGATGGATCGACAAAACCTTCAGGCTGAACCATATGGACATCTTCCTCAAGATATCCATTTAGAAAAGCGGTCTTGACATCCATTTGCCATATCTCATAATCAAAATGAGCTGCAATGGCAAATAATATCCTAATCGACTTAAGCATCGCGACCGGCGAGAAGGTTTCATCATAATCAATCCCTTGAGTTTGCGTGAAACCTTTTGCTACAAGTCGTGCTTTGTAAGTATCTAAATTTCCATGCATATCGGTCTTCCTTTTGAAGACCCACTTACATCCAACCAGTTTGGAGTTAAGTGGACGATCAACCAATTCCCAAACTTGATTATCGTGCATGGATTGCATCTCGGCGCTCATGGCTTCAAGCCATTTGTCACAATCAGGTTGTGACATAGCATCTTTGTAGGAGATCGGTTCATCCGAATCGACCAAGTAGCAATCATCCACAAGAAATCCATATTTCTTGGGAGGTCGACTAATCCTATTAGATCTGCGAGCAACGTGTGTATGATCAACCATTTGATCATCTTCAACATCCTCATGTTGAAAGCTAGTATCGACCAACTGTGTATCATCCAGTGATTCTTGAACCTCTTCAAGTTCCACTCTCTTTTCACTAGGTCCTTCCATAAGGAACCTAGTTTCTAAGAAGTATCCTTTGCGTGAAACAAACACTTTTTGTTCACTAGGATCATAGAATATATATCCTATATCATCCTTTGGGTATCCTATGAAGATACACCTGATGGATCGAGCCTCAAGTTTATTTGGGGTGTCACGTTTAACATAAACTATGCATCCCCATACCCTTAAATATGAAAAGGATGGAACCTTTCCATGCCACACTTCATAGGGTATTCGATCCACCTTTTTGGTCGGGGCCATATTCAAAATACGAGCCGCTGTGAGTAGCGCATATCCCCAAAATGATGGCGGTAGTGAGCTTCGTGCCATCATTGATCGAACCATGTCCAACAGTGTTCGATTCCTCCTCTCGGATACTCCGTTATGTTGAGGAGTTCCAGGAGGAGTGAGCTGTGAAATAATTCCACAATCTCTAAGATGACTTTGAAAAGCATCACTTAGGTATTCGCCTCCTCTATCGGAGCGGAGTACCTTGATTGTTCGGTCGAGCTGATTTTGTACTTCATTTTGAAATTCTTTGAACATTTCAAAGGCTTCATGTTTGTGTTTCATTAGATAAACATACCCATATCGACTAAAATCGTCGGTAAAGGTAATGAAGTACCTTTCACTATTCCTACTAGTTGGCTTGAAAGGTCCGCATACATCCGTATGTATGATACCTAACAAATCCTTAGCCCTTTCATTTGTACCTTTGAAAGGCTCTTTGGTCATCTTGCCTTGAATACAAGATTCACACTCATCAAACGAACCTAACTCGTTTGTTTTCAAAAGACCTTTCTTTTGGAGAGTATTTATACGATTCTTGTTTATGTGTCCAAGGCGACAATGCCAAATGTAGGAATCACTCAAATCCTTTTTGAGTCTTTTAGTAGAAGTTTGATATAATGAGCTATTTAAGGTATTATCATGAACCAATTCATAAATACCGTTGTTTGGTACAGCTTTAAAATAAAAGATACCATTAGATGATACATGCATTTCTGATCTTACAAATTTAAAGTCAAAATTACATTGTCTAAGAAGGTGCACAGAAATAATGTTCCTAGTCAAACTAGGAGCATACAAAACATTTCTCAAAACAACTTCCAAACCACTTGGAAGCGATAAAGTGAAGTCTCCTCTAGCGACCACGTGCACCCTTGCACCGTTGCCCATGAAAAGATTCACTTCGCCCTTCTTTAAGTCTTCATTCTTTTTGAACCCCTGCAACCAATTGCAAATATGAGTTCCACATCCGGTATCCAATACCCATGTGTTAGAAGAAATAAGATTTAGCTCAACATTAATCATAAAGACATTACCCGAGGTATGCGCCGCATTCCTCTTGTCTTTTAGCTCTTTTAGGTAGACCGGGCAATTGCGTTTCCAGTGTCCGGTCTCCCCACAACCAAAACAAGGATCATCCTTATGACCCCTCGGTTCCATAACCTTTTGTTTCTTTGCCATAACCGGTGATTTGCCCTTACCCTTAAGATGCACAGGAGGACCCTTTCTTTTGGCTACCTTAGCCTTAAGATTGGGTTGAGATCGATTCTTGGATCTACCTTCATTGATCGCAAACATGGGTAAAACCCTTTTGCCCATGCTCGCCTCGGCTGTTTTAAGCATTGAGTGAAGTTCTCCAATGGTTTTGTCCCACCCGTTCATGTTATAATTTAATACGAAAGTGTCGAACCTTTTCGACAAAGAGTTAAGGATCAAATCCGTTGCTAACTCTTTTGAGATGGGACAATTGAGCTTGGCGAGGCGATCAATGTAACTTTTCATCTTAAGTACATAAGTTGAAACTGGTTGATTATCATCCATTCTACATGCATGCAAGGCTCGAACCGTTTCGAACCTTTCAACTCTTGATTGCTTAAGGAACATTTCCTTAAGTTGAGTAATCATGTCGTACGCATTATGGTTTTCGAAATCCTTTTGGATTTCGGGAACCATAGTCGCCAACATGAGGCATGACACTTGAATGGAATCTTCCGTGAGTTTGACCCAATTCATATATTCGACCTCACTTCCCTCTTCCGGTTCTTCGGGGATAGGTGTTTCCAAAACATGATATAATTTTTCTTGTTTTAGAACAATCCTTAAATTTCGGAACCAATCCGAAAAGTTATTGTGGTTAAGACGGTCTTTAGCGAGAATAGATCGGAGAGATACGTTTTGGACGTTAGGGATTATGTTGTCGTCGACGTGTGCGGCCATCTGCAGAATTTTAAGTTCATTTTAGTGTTTTACCTTTTAATTATTAATACCCTTTTTATATATACCAAATATAATTAATAATTAAAATCTAGAATCCAACGATAAACCCGACTCCGGTTAGGTGACCTTTTTCCCATTGTCGGTTTATCAAGGTAGTTATTCATAACAATTGCAAACCCTTTTGCAACTTCTAGAGTTTATGGGACCGGTTCGAAATCATATTTCGTGTCGGCATGTTTATCCCATCAACACCTATTAGACCCCATGCTTGGGTGACCCTCTTCACATGGTTCTAATTTAAGTCGTCCTACTTGTATCAACTTGTAATATTAACATACAAACGGTTAGGTGACCTTTTTCCCATTTATATGCCAATATTACCTCAACATATTAATTTACTCTACGTGGTTAGGTGACCTTTTTCCCACTAAGAGCTTACTAATATGTTAAGCGTTATACAAAAGGATGGTGTTTTAACTTATTATCCTTAATTTTAAAAAGGGAATTTTTAGTTTTAATAATTCTAGTTGTAAAACTTTAAATCATGTTCTAACATGCATTTAGTAACACGATATTTTGAAACCATTTTTCAAAATTCTAATTTATAATAAAGCCATTTTATTATGGGCGTGAGACGGCTAGTTAATAAATCCATTTTATTAAACTATGTGTCACGTAATTACCGATAATTATTAGAACCCGTTTTATGCTTTGTTAATTAATTCTATGTGACGAAGTTGATATCCTAATATCTAACAACCACACAATCAAACAATCAATTAACAAGCATACACAATTATACTAGACACGAGCCACTAAATTAGACCACACTTGTTAGCCGAAACAAGTGTGTGTCTTAGGTCCAATCCTAAGGGACACATGACACATGGATGTTGTAGCTCCCACTCGATCCCGCATCCAAATGCTTCGAGCATCTTCTTCAACCCCGTTGTGATCCATTGGGCTTGAACTTGGGCCTTAGCTTCCATAAGCTTCCATTTGGGCTCAATTGGTGGGCTTAGGTCCTTTTGGGCTTGAATCCCTTAATGGGCTTGTGAGACCCATTATCACCATACCCGGCCCAATTAGGCCCAAACTTCCAATTTTGCAATCTTCTTTATTTTACAAAACAAATGTCCTAATACATTTTTCTATAAAATAAAGATATTACAAATAACCTATTTATTACATACCCATATGAATAAATAATTACAAAATTACAAAATTGCCCCTAATTAATTATTACAAACCGAAACTTGAATAATTAACTACAATCACAACATCAACCACAAACAAACATCCACTTGGTCTACGGCTCGGTCTAGTATTAACAAACATAACCCGTTATGTCTTAGGAACCCGTTCCAAAACCCCTTGGCTTTATCGGGCCTAGCCCAACCCAATTTGGGCTTGACCCAATAACGTGATTATGGGCTTCGGCCCACATGTGCAAAACACATGGGCTTCGGCCCAATTAAAAAACTCATGGGCTCGGCCCATTTAACCAAAAATGGGCTTCGGCCCATATAGTTTTTCCCTTTAATTTCCGGTTAGCCCAATAACCATATTAAAGTGGGCTTCGGCCCAAATTCACCCGAATTGGGCTTCGGCCCATTTACTCGGTTTTAATTTTTTTTTTTTTTTTTTTTTTTGAACAAAGCCAAAAACAATAACAAGATTAAATACAAAAAAAAATCATGCATGTTAATTTTTGTATAAAATCTTTCAAGGGGAAAAAATATAAAACCGAGAACCCGAAGCTTAGTTTCCCGTATCCCGGCTCTTGATGCCATTTGTTGGGTTTCTATGAAATTAACAAGCTTAGTTAACCATTTAACTAGTCACAATTAAGGCGGAAGCGTGATATTTACAAACTAAACATATGTATCCATGTGTTTATATATGTATATGTTCATGAATAACCTAGTTTATTCATGTTATAAGATTACCAATAATCTATTTACTAGAAACCCGAAGCAAGGATCAAATGATACGGAAAAGCTAAACTATCAAGCTTGTAAACACTTACATTCTTAACCCTTTAAGAGTTTAGTAGATGGTTGAAGAAGATGATGATGTGAATGCTAGACTTTCAAAGGAAAACCCTCAAACGGAATATACCCCGAGCCTCCAACACACACCGAGCTATGCTAGGAAGCTTGAACACGAAAAACCCGAGACCCGAGCCCTTCTTTTTTCTTTTGGCCGTTAAACAAGCAAGAAAGAAAGAAAGGAAGAGTTGTGTTTTTGTTTACTTGAAAGTGTATTATATGTATCTTGATCTTGATCTTTTATCATTACACACCATCATCCAACATGGTGTTAGGTTTATAGTTAAGTTCACACACAACCATTCACCAAATGCATGACAAGATCTTGACCAAATCATGGGGTGTGGGGCCCACCCAAAAACGGCCCCAATTATTATATTTTTTTTTTTTTTTTTTTTTTATTTTATTTATTTTATAAAGTATAAAATAAATATATAAACACCCCATCTTTTATAAACCTTTTTACAAAAGAACACATAGTTAAATAATCATTCCAATAATAATTATTTGAATAAATAAATTAACCAATTAATTTATTTAACACTTTCAAGTAATTATTCAGAAACCCGATTTCTGAATGTGTCGTGTTCTGTATTTGTTTTATAGATCATATCTCAACAAATACATAATTGGTGTGTGTCTAACTCGTTATTGGGTATGACCCGACTTGGATCAAACACAACTAGCCACATTAACCTAATTACGTGTCTCGGGCATACGATATTCCAACACAGACTTGATCTCCAATGAAAATGTCAAATTGTTTCTGGGATCACTTACCAGCTTCATTCCTGCTTTAAATTCTTGATTCGGCATTAGCGTATTCGTCGGGTGATCAAAACTTTGCCAAATAATAAATCCATCTTTTCCAACCAAAACCAGGTTTCCAGAATCAAGCAATTGCATAACCGAAACGCCTTTCTGGCTCGTGTTAGTCGACCAAACAACTTTACCATTGGTCTGAATATAAGCATTGCCATCAACATCAAACACAAAGTTATCAGAATTGCCAATGGGAACTCCTCGGTTCGCAGACCAGACGACTCGTGAACTCGCAATGTGAACGATGACAACGGTGAATGAAGTGACATCACTATTGGTGTTAAAACCGAACCCGAAATTTGTACTGTTAGATACAAGGAACAAACCATTGTTGTCAATGTATTGCATTTGGGACCCTCTGAAACCCGGGTTCACTTTGGCAATTTTTCGAACACTTGATAGGCATGTTTGAGGTAACAACAACAGAAAGAACCAAGAAAACACAGTAACACAAAAGATTAACCAACCTCTCATTGTCAGTACCAAAACTGAAGCCTTTCAGTTCAGTTGACTAAAACTGAGGCAATTTTGCAACAAGTTAAAATCATAATTAGAACCAGAGATAAAATTGATGAAAACTGAGGTAAGAAGACGAATGGGTGTTTTGAATTTTGACTAAAAGGATCAGGAAAACAGCTCAAACGGCATGATCCAGCATATGCCAGCAAAGAAGAAAGAGAATGAATATTGTGAAGAAGATCTAGAGGGGTTTGGATATGCAAATAGGAACCAATACAAAGTAAGATGCGTGTATATGTATGAATTATGTGCGGATGACAGCAAACCATTTGGGGTGAAATTGAAAATTGAACTGATTATTATTATTATTATTGAAAAGGAAAAATAAGAATAGCTAAAGTAGTGGCGCCTCTAATAGTATCTCGGTGACTTTCTCTTATAAATATTGAGAAAGTCACTGGTTTAGTTCTCAATAATAACTGAATGTCATGCGCGAGACAAAGTTTTACAGTTGTTTGTGATTGCAGACATGAATGGTCTTTTGTCAACAGGTGTACGTGAGTGGCTGGGCTTTGTTTTTTTTTTTTTAATAAATAGAAAAGTAAAATAAGAATTTAATTAAAGTTAATGGGTGGTAGTTGAGGTGGAATTGAATGCAGGAGGGGGAGTCAAAGGTCTGCCCAACCAACTTGTTGGCGCTGGAAGTTTAAAATTAGCAGTTTCTCTCTCCAACACACTATTCGTGACGTGTGAGAGTGACATGTTCTTCCATATTTTCTTGTCGTTTTCTATCTATTTTTGTTTCAATTTTAAGTCACCGTCATTTATTGTGAGGGGGCATTTATGTTCTCCACGGTGTTACGTTAGCGTCATGTGACATTGGGTGCATTAAAGCCCGCATTCAAAAATGTCCCTCTATTATAAGGGGGTATCGGTGTCTCTTTATTTTTATTTCTTTTATAAAACAAAAAACTAACAAATTTATTAAATACAATAATAATAAAAATCAAACTTAAAAACATATAAATAAAAAAAATCAACTATTTTTAGTTGTTGTCGTCGTCGCCGCTATGTTGCTTGTTTCTCCAAATATGTTCAACTAAATCCGATCGAAAATTGAAATTTGTTTCTCTTTTTCATGTTCTTAATAAATTAGCAAGTTTCTCATCTTCATTTAGGGTATGTTTGGCAAAGAGCTTTTAGCGGCTTTTAGGAGCTTTTAGCTACAAGCTTTTAGGAAAAAGCTCCTATTTAATAAAAAGTTCTGTTTGGTTAAAGTAGCTTGAAGCTTTTAGGCTTGGAGAAAAAGATCCAAATTGAAACGCTCATGATAGTAGCGTTTAAACAAGCTACAAGCTTTTAGGGTTTTAAATTTTACAATTTTAGTACTTGAACTTTCATTACATTTTGTTAATTCATATAATAATTACATATTTAACCCATATTCAATACCAACTATCCCCCTAACTTTTTAAAAGACCATAACTTTTTAACACACTAATAGTTTTTTAAAAAAATTTCATCATAAAAACGAGCATTTTATTCTCTTTACTTTGAGTATCATATTGTTATACTTCTTTAACTTTAAAAAATTAACATATTATGTGATTATTGGTTAGGATCGGCAACAAGTCGAGTCAGACAAGCCCCATGCATGTGTACGACCAAATTAAGGTCGGAACGAGTCGATGAAAAAGGGCTAATTCAGTTCGATTTATGTTGGTACAGTTTTGAGTCGAAATGGGTCAAGTCGGAATAGGTTTTGGATTAAAACAGTGCACCGCGCGAGCACCCAGCTAGTTTAATTAAAAGCTCCAGCTACTCTAACAAACACCTAAATATTTCTAAAAAGCTACAGCTAACAGCTACCAGCTACAGCTTCTAGCCACCAGCTTCCAGCTACCAGCTAGCAGCTTCCAGCTTCAGCTACCAGCTAGTTTTGCCAAATATACCCTTAGTGTTGTGATTGGCTCCGGCGCATCGTTGTACTCGTCTTGACAAATTGCTCTACATGAATACTCCAATATCATATTATGCAAGATAATAAAAGTGTACATTACATTTCTTAATTTATCCATTTGCTGAATACGAGTCGGATGTCTAACGATAGACCAACGTTTCTTTAATACCCCGAATGCTCTTTCAATGTCCATTCTGTCCGACTCGTGTTTTTTCTTGTAATATTTTCGTTTATCATCAGCCGGTCACGTAAAGCTATGAACCAACGTGGCCCAATCCGGATAAATTTCGACAAAATAATATGTGTATTCGTAGTTGACATAATTCGTGGAAAATGAGGTGTCGGGTCCAACTCTATTTATGAGACGGTCAAAAACAGTGGACGCATTTATCACAGCTATATCGTTGTTTGCACCGGGCATCCCAAAAAACGCATGCCATATCCAAAGATCCAAATGATGCAACAGCCTCAAGGATAATTGTTGGTCCATCATGATCACCCCGATGATATTGACCTTGCCAAGTAACTGGGCAGACTTCCCAATCCCAGTTTGTGCAATCAAGGCTACCAAGCATCTCGGGAAAACCATGTCTTTATTCATGCACCTCGTATATTTTTGTATGTCAGTTTTAGTCGACATCCTCAAATATTTTTTATGATATAGTTGAGGAATACCTAATATTAAAAATTTTAAGTTCAGTTTATAAAGTTTGCATTTAAATATTTCTTTTTCTATTGTTTCAATTGTAATTACACTTCATTTGATAACCTTATTGGGCAATGAAATAATAAAACCATATGATTCATCAGAAAAGGGGATGATGGCTACTTTTTTATGCCTAACAGGATCATTAATCACTCGTTGGATTTATTCAGGCCATTTCCCCCTAAGTGATTTATATGAATCATTAATTTTTCTTTCATGGAGTTTCCCCCTTATTCATATAGTCCCTTATTTCAAAATAAGAAAAAATGATTTAACCACAATAACTGCCTCAAGTACTATTTTTACCCAAGGCTTTGCTACTTCGGGTCTTTTAAATGAAATACACAAACCCACAATATAAGTACCTGCTCTACAATCGGAATGGTTAATAATGCACATAAGTATGATGATATGGAGCTATGCGGCTCTTCTTTGTGGATCATTATTATCAGTAGCACTTCTAGTCATTACATTTAGAAATCTTTTTTATAGTTCTAAAAGTAATAATTTATTAAAATTAAATGCATCATTTTCATTTGGTGAAATCCAATACAAGAATGAAAGAAACAATATTTTGAAAAAAACTTCTTTTTTTTCTGATAAGAATTATTACAATACCCATTTTCTTAAACAATTGGATTATTGGAGTTATCGTGTGATTAGCCTAGGATTTGTCTTTTTAACCATAGGTATTCTTTCAGGAGCAGTATGGGCTAATAAAGCATGGGGATCATATTGGAGTTGGGATCCAAAGGAAACTTGGGCATAAGAAAAGTTAGAAATAAATATTTAAAATGATAATAATACTCACATTCGCAGAACGTGTAAATGGCTTCACGAGCCACTGTCTCCGACATCTGTAAATACTCTTCCACGGCGTCGCTTGTGGTCTCGTACGCTAGTTGACGAATTGTCTCCATGCATTTTTGCACTGGAGAAAAACCCGGTCTACCTCTCGCGTCCTCCCGTTGTTAAAAAAACGCATAATCGCATTTTAAATCCCTAACTATTCATATAAAAAGTTGGCGACCCATCCGAAAACGGCGCCGAAATCGTTCCGAATCAAAAGTCGCGTCTGGCGAAAAATAATCTTTTATCAACCGTTCATGAGCACCTACACGATCCCGTTGAAGATGAGGTCGTCTTGTTCGTGGTTATGAGCTTTCGCAATGCTCGACTAAGATTCGGGCAGCATCTCGAATAACACTATATACCACTTCATCCCCTGAATCCGAGTATGAAATAACGTCGGGATCGGGGTAGTAGTCGGGTGTCGAAGATTATTCGGAAGACATATTTTTTAGAAAATTATATAAGTTTTAAGAGTGTAGGATATGTTTTTGTAGAGATTGGGTGAATGATATCTATCTATCTATCTATTCTAATAAAAGACTACCAATTTTTGCCACTCGTCATCCTTATAGCCCTTCTTACATTTTTTTCACTTATTTTAATATATGGTCCTTATCTTTTTAAGTCATGCCTAATATATGAATTCAAGTTTGTTTTTATTATATGTAAATCGTAATCAATTCATTCATTAACATTAATTGTGAAATAATGAAATATTAAAATTGACGTTACAGGTTTGTTAGAATATAATTTTAAAGTAACAGGTAATTGTAAATTAAAGCAAATACAGGTGCATTATTGTCGAAGAATTTGGATTTGTATGGTAAACTACAAATTGTTTTTTAAACTTTGATTCGAACAATAATGCATAATTTTTTATATAAGATTGGTTTCGAATTTGGATTTAAAATCTTCTCATATGCATTTGAACTCGGGAAAATGTGTATTTTCTTAATTTTCTCAAAACGTTTTGTATAAATATTGCAAACATCAATATCTATATCTATATATCTATATCTATATATTCTAATAAAAGACTATCTATTTTTGCCACTTGTCATCCTCATAGCCCTCCTCACATTTTTTTCACTTATTTTAATATATGGTCCTTATCTTTTTAAGCCATGTCCAATATATGAATTCAAGTTTGTTTTTATTATATGTAAATCCTAATCGATTCATTCATTAACATTAATGGTGAAATAATGAAATATTAAAATTAACGTTACAGATTTGTTAGAATATAATTTTAAAGTCACAGGTAATTGTAAATTAAAGCAAATAAAGTTGCATTATTGTCGAAGAATTTGGATTTGTATGATAAACTACAAATTGTTTTTTAAACTCGATTCGAGCAACATTGCATAATTTTTTATATAAGATTGGTTTCAAATTTGGATTTTAAATCTTCTCATATGCATTTGAACTCGGGAAAATGTGTATCTCTTAATTTTCTCCAAACTTTTTGTATAAATATTGCTGTAAGTCCCGAATCTGGATCACTACAATATGATACCAACCAAACGAGTATTGGTGCGGAATACCAATGCTCGGTTATTCAAGAACACAAGAAATAACACGTAAACGAACACAAAGATGCTTCAAAACACACGTATATTAACTACGTCGGGTGCTTAAGCACCTACAATACTTGAATAATGATTAGAACGAACAACCTCTCTAGTTCTGCTCACTTTCTGCTCTCGTGAACCACCTTCAAACCCTATACAATAAGATCTATTTATAGGGAAACTAACAACCAAGCCTAAGTAAAGCCCAAAGCCTACCGAGAACACCTTAGTGTTCTCGGTTTACATAACAACCTTAACCCAAGCCCAATACTAAACCTAATAAACATATAACTAAGTACAAACCACCAAATATGGACCCAACAATCTCCCCCTTGGTTTGTAACTTCGTTCTTGTTTATTTCACTTCAGACCAGCCTAACCGAAATTCATAGGGTCAGTTTAACCAAATTATGACCCAACAATCTTGCTCTTAAACTGATGCTTTCAAGATCTTCAGAATCTTTACTAGAACATATTCAGCAACTTCAGTGATCAGCAACTTCAGCATCTGCATCCAATAATCTATCATCTCCCCTTTTTGACAGCATCATCCAATTTGAATCTCAGATACTTCATATGCTTCCGTTGCAAGAAATCATTCTTGAAAGAACAATCAACTTCGATAGAAAGATCAACCAAAGTAATTTTTTTTTGAAAACAATTAAATAAAACAAAACAAGACAGACATATTTTTGTAATTTTCTTATTTTTCTAATTTTTATGATTTTCTTGAAAAGACTTGAAATGAGATCATACCAGCTAAACCACCTATAACACAATAACCGATATCAGATTTCATGAGCTGAAAACTTTCAAACAATTTCTTAACACATTTGTTTCGACAAGAGTAATCAAGAAGTAAAAATAAAATAAATGAAACCAAAAAAACAAATAAAACAACTTTAATCACTCGGTCTTCTTGTAATTTAGCAAAAATTTGGGATCAAATTTCAGTTTTTGATAAAACTGCCGCCTTTATGAAAAGATCCGAACATGGAATCATATTATTTAAGGTGCTTTCACAAAGATTCATGTTCAGCGTTATTATGACATTAAGAGACAGATTGATAGCGTGTATCCCATACTTAGCATGATTTTTCATCGCATCATTGATATGATTAAAGTTCAGTTAGGCATAAAGCTTATATGGACATCACTCATGGACCTGTGATGCCTCATATCTCTTCTCAAAGCGTATTTGGCTTTCACCAGATCACCCCAATTTGACTCCAACCCCCTGGATTTGGTTTAAAAACTTTTAATGACAGAACTTGTTTATTTGATTTTTCTTTTCAAATTTGCAAACATATTTGAGGTTGAACGTTGGACTTACAGTTTAATTAACAGGCCTTTCATTCAGGATGTTAAAGGACTTATATTATTGCCTCCACCCCTGTAGTTCTGTTATTAACCCTCATGTTTGTGTTTTTCTTAAAAGCTTGTGAACATTTATCAACTTTTGGTTGATTATATATTTACAGTAATTTTGTTCACATTTGTTCTTTGTCATTCTCAATAAGATACTTCATTTTGGGGACCAAATACCAACGGGCTCGTGTATGTCTGGGTAATTGCTTTTCTGCCTATCATTCGGAGAGATGTATCTGGAGACATGCACATGTCTTCAAAATGACTCTCCACATTAAGTTTAGCAAATTTAGTTTATATCACTTTAACTTTTACGCATCGTGGAAAGTACCATACACATCAATGACTGTTCTAGAGCCTTTTAAGCTTAATAACTTCACCCGTTAAGCACACAAAAACAATTTATCTATCATTTTCCAAAGGTTGGATCAATTTTCATTTGAAAATATTTTAAAGCTTCTAAAAAGCTGTTAACTGAATAGTAATATCACTTCCCATAATATTACAGAAGACACACATGTTAAGAACTCAGTCACCCCGGTCACTCTTCAGTTTTTAGGTAAATGACTATCCTGTATGACCACTAGTGGTTAACAGGACCAAAACACATATGAAAATACGTGTCCCTTCAACTTGGAATTACCGACATAATTTTAAGTGAAAGAATTCAAAATACAAAAACACATCACAATCGCCCCGGATGCTTTCAGTTTTTAGAAAAATGGCTATCCTGTGAATCTACAAGTAGATCACCGGACCAAACATATAAAAGTATATGTTCTTCAAACTTGAGCAGCCGACATAATTTTAAGCAAGAGTGAAGTTTGAAAGACATAGAATTTTTTTATTATTAAACGCACACACACTCTTTTTGAATTTTTTAAATTTCTCCCCCTAAATTTGTGCAAAAAATTTTATGTACAAATTTAACCTCAAAAAGACTCAATCGTCGAGACGAAGTATTTAATAAAAATGAAGTGTGATAGTCAGCCAACGGATGTACTATCATTTCTCATGTACGTTCAAGTCATTTTCATATTTTGAACTTAAACAAAATAAAAACTATACTTGAAAAACTAAACGTGAACATATTTTTGTATTTTTATAAAAAATTAAAATTTTAAAATCTTTTTGACTGATCAATCTTTCATACCAAAGTGATACGGTTACCTTTTATCTTCAATACATCATCTTTCCCATTTGTGAGAATCTCCCCCTAGGAATGAGCTTGTTTTGAGATTCTGCATCCTTGCGAGTTGAATGTCTGGAACAAGCCTTTTAATATGCAATGTATTCCCTGATTTGTTCCTACACACTTAGAGAGCAGATTAAAAACGTTCTATCACCCTAAAATCCCGTCCAGGCCACAAATAATACATTTCATGGTTTAAAGATTTAAAAACAATGGATATTTGCCCTGTCATGTGCCTGGAACAACCCATTTAATAAACAATGAATTTGTGGTTGTTCCTACACACATAGCGGGATCAGTTGGACATAGGAACCCAAGTCATAAATGTCTTGGGGTTCCCTTGAGCATCAACATATGTGAACTCTTGGCAACTCATATCCTTCCCATCTTTAACAGAATCATTTGTCATTACAGATTCTGTTTGCTGAGTTTTAAGTTTCCAAGTCTGTCTTGGTTTAGTGAAATTTGAAAGAACAGACTTTGGAGTGGAGCAATTCGAATTCGAACTCTTAGAACTCTCAACACTCTTTGATTTATGAAAATTTATTTTTCTTTTAACAGTTTCTAAATCATTTTAGTGCAAACCTGTCATATTAGCTTTGAATCCTTGAATATCTGTGACCCGTTGTACAATACTCGTGGTTTTCTAAAATAAGCATTTTGTTTAACCACTAGATTCGGTTGAAACTTGTTACCTTTCACTTGAGGGGCTTGTCTATTAACAGCACGGTAGTGACACTCCTTTGCCAAATGCCCGCCGTTCCCGCAAACGAAACACGCCTTCATCTTTCTTCTAATGTCAACGGAAGCACTTGCCTCATGTTGGAATTCATTGTTAGGAAAGGTTTTTCCATTCTTCTTGCCCCTTGGCACAGCATTCTGATTTTGCTTGTAATAGGGAACATATAGACGATGAACACAATTTCTGGCTATATGTCCTGCCGTGCCACAGTGGTAACATGTTTGCCTCTTCATATAAATGGCACCCATTGATTTATCAACACATGGAGATCTGGAGGATCTATGAGGACGAGACTGTCCTTGTTGTGTTGATTTCTTACGTGCCTTCCCTTTGTTGCCACAACTCGGTGTATTATTATTAGTACAATTTTGAGTTGTGGTGTCATCTGAGTTTGATGACACGTTAGAATGAGATTCATTTTCACTAGCCTGAACCCCTTTACTATCAGAAGCAACATCATTTACTCTATCAGAAGCAACATTATTTACTATATCTGCACATGAAGTAAAAGCATCAAAATTGTTCACACATTTAAAACCAGGCTTGATTTCCTCTAGGGATCCTGATCCAACAGTTTCAGATTTAACCTGTTTACGATACTTCATATCTTTTATCTTTTCCTCATGTTCTTTGGTGACAGGGGTAGGGACATAATTGTGGTTGTAAGGTGGGGGAACTTGACTGTATCCTATTCCCTCACCTTCATTTTCCTTCCACCACAATTGGTTTTCAATCATTG
Organism: Bidens hawaiensis; assembly: GCF_021521415.1. Classification (NCBI taxonomy): domain Eukaryota; kingdom Viridiplantae; phylum Streptophyta; class Magnoliopsida; order Asterales; family Asteraceae; genus Bidens; species Bidens hawaiensis. Next base: position 63,619 of record NW_027496567.1, on the reverse strand, counting down.
AGTTAACTACTTTACTGGAACTCTCGAATTTTTTAAAATCAAGTTCAGCCTTTTCAAACTTACTAGTTAGATTTAAGATTTCTAACTTGGAAGCTTCCAGTTTAGCAGTTAACTCAACAATTTCTTGTTGGGCATCTAGATAATGACAGCCTTTTATACTAAGATTAGACTTAAGTTTTTTAATATCCTTGTTTTGAGCTTCTATTTTGTCTAGAAAACCCTTTTCATTTTCTTAAGTTTAAAATTCTTTGATTTTATTCTTTCCATATCTCTACTTAGACTGTCATTATGAAGCTTATACATTTCTGTTTTCTCACAACAATTTAAAGAGCATGGTTGAAAAACGAGTTGTGAAGAATCTATTGAGTAATTAATCAGATTAAACTTATTTTCCCTCCAAAATTTCTCTAAAAATGTGATCGTCAAAATTCTCAAGAAAGATGTCCCGCTCAAAAGAGGCGTCCAGAAAAAAATTTCGTTCAAGACAAAATTTTTTCGAATTTCCCGCCAAAAATTCGCCGAAAATCACCCGAAAAAAAAATATTTTTGCCAAAATTTTCCAAAATGAAATTTTTTTTTTACTCCTTGGCCGAGAACTCCTTTGACCGAAAACTCTGGATGTTGACCGAGATCTCAAACAGTTGACCGAGAACTCAAGCAGCTGACCGGGAACTAAGAATTTTTACCGAGAACACGCGTTGACTGAGAACCTGCTGGCCGAAAACTCAAAGCTATCACCGAAAACCTAAATCTTGACCGAGAACACTTCTGGCCGAAAACTCAGTTGACCGAGAACAAGGTTTGGCCGAAAACTCAGTTGACCGAAAACTCCGAGATTTGACTGAAAACCCTTGAATCTGGCCGAGAACACTTAATGTTTGCTGAAAAATCTTGTTTTGGCTAAGAACACCAGTCCAGAGAACAATGTTTGGCCGAAAACCCTGAATATCAGCCGAAAAAAGAGGCCGAGAACACCCAGAACCAGATTTGACGAAGTAAATTTGGTAACAATCTAATCCCTAGTTTTATGGGATTCAAATTATTTCCAAACCAAAAGATCTTGACCAAACCAGTAGCTGTTTTTCTTCTCCGATCAACTACTCGCCAGAAAAACAACACAACCACCAAAAATCAAGATCTTGAATCTGTTGATATCACAATAACGAGCCTGAATTCGTCTAAGGCTCTGATACCAATTGTAAGTCCCGAATCTGGATCACTACAATATGATACCAACCAAACGTGTATTGGTGCAGAATACCAATGCTCGGTTATTCAAGAACACAAGAAATAACACGTAAACGAACACAAAGATTCTTCAAAACACATGTATATTAACTACGTCGGGTGCTTAAGCACTTACAATACTTGAATAATGATTAGAACGAACAACCTCTCTATTTCTGCTCACTTTCTGCTCTCGTGAACCACCTTCAAACCCTATACAATAAGATCTATTTATAGGGAAACTAACAACCAAGCCCAAGTAAAGCCCAAAGCCCACCGAGAACACCATAGTGTTCTCGGTTTACATAACAACCTTAACCCAAGCCCAATACTAAACCTAATAAACATATAACGAAGTACAAACCACCAAATATGGACCCAACAATTGCAAACATATAAAATACCTATTATATATCTTGGTTTTTAGCATTAAATTATTAAGTTGAATTATATATTTATAATCTATATGTATACCGATTTACTATATGAAGTATATGTCATTTATTTATATGATTTCTTTTGTGTAGTACAAAGGGTTTTAGCGATAAGAAAATCAATATTTAGTTTTCAGTATTTTCTTTTATAATTCAGACCAAAATGCTTCAGATAATATATTTTCACATTAATTTAAAAAAAATAGTTAATCCGGTTTAAATTCATTTACCATGATTCCAACAAATCCGAAATCCTTGCTTTTTTTTCTATAAGTTTTTAATATATATATATATATATATCGACTAATAAAATATTCCAACAACTCCATAAAATTAACAAATAACAGGGGATTAGTATTCAAAATTTAAATATTCCTCGTCCAATACTTTCAACTATTACAAATAAGAACCACTACCTTCACGTTATGCAACTTTAAATCCTCTATTATTTTATTAACTCAGTATACTCACTTTTATTTGAGCATGACTTTAAGGTTAGTATGTTTTTGTCATTTTCATTAATATGAAATGAAAAAAATCATTTTGTTAGATTTTAATTTCCGGTTTTATATGTTGCTTGGTTATTCCATTTTTAATTGTAAAATATAAAATCATGTAAAAATTTGTCATACACAAAATATTAATGACACCAAATTTATCATAATCAATCAATTTCAAATTCTAAAAACTATAAGGATGACTGTATCATCAAAGTTCAGGTAATTTGTTTTTTTGGATAATCATGTTTTTGGGATAAACATGAGCACATGATCTCAATTGACATCATATATATTAATTGATTAACATGTATGATATTTTATGTGTATGAATATTTTTTTTGTTAGTTTCATGGATATATTATCATGTATCTAGGGTTGGTATATACTTGAATAATCTAATTTATCACACGGACAATTCTACATGACTATATCAAGATTTATAAACATACCTATATATTACCTTATTGTGATAAAAAATGTATACCAACCAAAACATTCACAAATGTAGTGTACAAGGACTGTTTTACTTATTGGTAACATATTTGTGTAATCTTAGTTATGTAACTTATGTAATTTAATGTAAATTATAATTGTATAAATATATGATCATTTTATTAACTATATTTCACTTAATGATTAAAGTATAAAATTTTTATCAATTACCCATGTAATACATGGGCCTCAAACTATTATATATATATATATATATATATATATATATATATATATATATATATATATTGAATTGTTTTTTATTAAACGGTAATATATCCGTCGTGGGTTGAGGCCCACTTGTTTTTCTCTCTTTCGTGTCGGCCGTTCTGACGACCTTCACCAACGGCACCCCGCCACCATAGGCGCCCTTTGGTGGTGTTCGGTGTCTAACGGCACCCGCCAAACTTATCCACCGCGCACATAGTGGATGGTCTAACCAGTTTGTGGTGTCATTAAAAGCTTCAATTGGTTTTAGCCTATAGGAACATCCTATTGACTAAGTTGTTTTTTTTAGGAAATTTGAATTCGATTTCGAAATGAAAATGAAAAATATTTTATTGGAAAATTCATAATGTGTTTAATTCGTAACTTGTTGGAATTAGAATTTTCATCCTTCTATCCCCCTAAGGTTGATTTGGACGGGTTCGGGCTAGGGTTGATTAAACAAAGAGTTACTTTGGCTCGAGTCGGAATGGGTTTCAGATTGGAACCGGTTCGGGTCTAGACGGGCATCTAATAGGAACGGGTTGTTCCGACCCGAACTCATTCCAATCCAAACCCATGTTTAGTTGGACCTCATTCCGACCTTCAACTTGTCCCTATCTACACTCATTCTAAGCTGAAACCCGATTCGATCCTAAATCCGTTTAGACCCGAAACCCATTCTGAATGGAAATGTTTGAACCTTAGAATCAATACTTAACACCAAACAGATCTCAGATCTGATGTATACGATTAACTCTAAATTAGGATCTAGCTAATTATCACGATTGATTATATGTTATGTATGTGTATATATTATCAGTATTATATATATAAAGTTAAATCTCAAAACTTAACATTAATGTGTGAACAGTGTTCACTATAAATAGATGATGGAGTTAGTTCTTTAACATCCCCTAATGAACTAACATCCAATTAGTTACATACATTAAATAAATAATAACTTAACGAAACACCCCATGATTCGTTAAACATACCTAACGAATCAGGAGGGAATTAACTTAGATCTAGTTCGCTAAACATCCTTAGCGAACTGACTATTACATTAACGAACTACAAGATAAACTAATTGTTTATTACATCAAACAAAACGACAAATACATTAATGATAAATACAAAAACTCGAGACGCAAAACCGTGCACTAACAGACACCCCATCGTCTTGAGCTCTTTGTCTTTGATCTTCACTTGAAACGCTTGGACTGCCAATCTCTGCAGCTATGAATCCCGTTCTCATAACAAACATGCACAACGCGTTGGAATTGCATAGCCAGATCATAGTCTTCATCGCGCTCAATCAAAATCTTGTTCTTGTACAACACGTCATTATCGGTCTCGGTTAAATTAACCAACCACATCGAGTCGATAATCTTAATAAGCTCAGTCTTCAGACCTTTACCCAACACAATGACAGCCTCGCCAGTACGGTTGTCGTAGTACCAGCGGTCGAACGATAGATGCATGTGTTGGTTCATCGTCTTCACCGGCACATGCTTCATCGTCTTCGGCGGCTTTACCTTAAGAACAAGCTTCCTCCAGCCAGTCCTTGGATCAATTTCATCAATACGTTTACGTGTAGGGACATGGGGCGTGAAAAACTTGAAACCATGATTGACCTTGAACAGCAAGTGTTGATGAAACCACTCAACTGTCCGGTCACCACCACAATTGATAAACGGACGACACGCGAGGGTATGAACATCCCAACGCGGTAAAGTAAGAACGTCCATTATCTTCTCGTAGTACTGGATTCCCTTCTCCCATTTAACGATACAAACCTTAAGATCCGAATCATATAGCCAAGAGACGATATCACCATGAACCTTTGATACTGTCTTGAAAGAAGTCACTTGGTATGCTTTGACCCAAGCTGCCGCTTCATCTTTCCGTTCTTGATCGACAAACCGATACGCCTTGATAATCTTACTCACCTTCTTATAGCTGAACCACTTAGCAATATCAGCATCGGTTATGACTTCAAATGAATCAAATACTGCATCAGCTGCCTGTTTACCCTTAGATGCCTTTTCCAAATCATCCTCAGCAGCTTTAAACGTTTGCTCATCGAATACTGGAGCACCTTGATCAACATTTGTGTGTTGAAACAAGTCAGGATACTCCTCAGCAGTGACGTCTTCTACCTCAACTTCCTCGTCTTCATAAATAAAATCCGTATTCATTTGAATAGACGGATCATTTATTATGCCTTCCTCACTCACCACCTCAACATCAGGCTCTGTCTCTAACACGGTCAATTGTTCAACATTTAACCCAAGCAGTATGGAAATCTGCTCTAGTGTTAGAGACCTTTCAACGAACTCACCAACCTCAATCTCATCCCTGTTCACCACACTCCTAACCATTCCCGATCCATCCACAAATATGACAGTGTTGGCTTCAATCATTTCGATCGGTTTGGCAGCTTTATAGTCATGATAAACAATATTTTGTTTACCCGAGTCATCACCGCCACTTTTACCTGCACCGGAAGATGAGCCGTGCGCTTGTTTAGGCTCACCTCTTGCACCAGACTTGTCAGGATCTTTGTCATCATTCTTGAGTTTCTTCAATGCATCGTCTTTACACGTTAACTGCAACATCAGATCCTCTTGTTCTTTGAGTTTCACCCCCTGAGATTCAACAATCACATGAAGCTCCTTAGTCTCTTTCTGACAGAATGAGGCATAACTCATCAGCCTTCTTTGATTCTCCATTAGGCGTTCCTGATTCAGGCGGTCCGCAGACATCTGATTCTCATACAAGTGTAGCAAGTTCAATAGCATGTCTGTCTGACGATTCTGTGGCATATTGTACAATGATGGATGGACAGGTTGGATTGGTCCCTGAGGCCTTGTAATTCTCATGAATGAGACATCACTAGGTGGAGGAGGCCTCATAGACGGTGTTGGAGGAACAGTAGAAGGTGTAGCAGATGGCATTGGTATTTCAGCTAATGCCATCTGTGGAATCATACCAAGTCTCTCATGAGCAACCATCGTCGTCGTCAAGGTAAGAGCCGGAGTGCTAGTAGTAAGCGGCACTGCCGAGCGTTGAGACGTGGTTGTCTGAGGTGGTGGAAAACCAATAATTACACCAGCTCCAGCCGATACACATGTCTTGGCTGGAGATTTAGAAGCTGGTGCTTTACCCTTTCTTTTCCGTTCACGTTGAGCTGCAATTGTGGCAGCTAACGCGGCTTCAACTGCAGCTTGTTGTTCTTGAAGAGCTGCATCACCAGCACCACCATGCCCACCATCTCCACCATTATCACCATCATCATTTCCATCGTTCTCACCTTCTCCTCCCTCAGGCTCGGAATCCGAGTCATCATGGATCCAGCGTTCATTGGGAGGACATAATCAGGATTAATAATGTGACCAATCATATGTTTGTCCCATGGCTTCTCCTTACGGTAGATCGTCATTCTACGCACAGTGTCGGCCTTCATGTGTTCTAAGTCAAGAACATCATCCACTAAAGTTTGATCAATCACCAAGTTTGGTATCAAGTCTTGAATTATCAACTGTAAAATCGTGGATACATTAAGAACTTCTTTTTCTGAGCCGTTTGCTGAACTTGTTCTTTCAAATGATCGAAGACCAGTTATGAGAAGTTGAAAGGTTTATTGAGAATAAGAGCCAAAAATGCCGATTGCAAACTGATCCGGCATTCATCAAATCCACCTTTACGACCACCCATACAGTGAATCAAACGTGTAAAAGATACTTGTAGGGAGGGCATAAACCATTCTTGTTAAACATGGAATCTTCAATATTCCTACCATAACGTACACGTGTAAACAAACCCTTGATTAACTCCTTATCAAACTCACTTGGATTATTATCATTGTCTCCCAACCGAAGCACCCTCCTAATCACATCAACATCCACTGTAATGGGATTTTGATTGATTGTTGCTCGAATGTGATTCTCGGTGTCCACAAACTTAGCAGTATTCCAGAACTGCCTAATGATACTCAGATAAACAGTAGGTCGGGCAGTTATAGCATAATGTATCACCGAACGACGTAGAAATTCTAACATAGCCCCAAACTGAGCTTCATCAGCAATGTCTGAATCAACATAAGCACATATGTTGTGCTTCTTGTCATATGGTAGCAACTGGACTTCTTCTTGTTCTTGAGGTTGTTCTTGTTCTTGGGGAGCAGCGGGTGGATCTTGATCCATTTGATCGGCCATTAGACTGGATAAATATAAACGAATATAAGTAATGTGAAGGTTTAATATACAATAAGCACATATATATATATCAAGAGATGGTGTATTTAATTTTAGATATCGTGTGTAATCGATATATTAACGCGTTTAGACTTTTGGAATATTTTATTAATTATCAATATTTATAGTAATTAATTAAATAATTAATATTAAAATGTCATTCGTTAACAAAACGTTCTAATTCATTAAAAATATAACGAATTGATTGATTCGCTATCAAGTAAATATATTAACGAAAGAGACTTAGCGAATTAAGCAATAAAAAGAACGAAATAACTTTTAGTTCATGTCAAATTGACAAATCCAAAGTTGATTCGTTAAATAACTTATTCGCTAATCTAGTTCGTGTGATTTACTTAACGAATTGGACACGAAGAATTCCAATTCGCTAAGTATAACGATTGTCCACAAGATTGGCTTAATCATTGACTCTCCTGGTCAAAGTCAAAATTATCATGAACACAATTGGTCAAAGTAGCAAGAACAGAGATCAATAATTCCATAATTGACGATGAATAGCCGAACAAATGACCCAATAGGTCTCGGAAACTCATTGCGAAGCCAACAATAACGTTTATAAGTTATTATACCAACAAATAAGTTAGGATTTTCAAGGTGTGTACAGTGTATAAACACCCGAAATGATAATCAAATAATAAACCCGACATTCAATAATCAAATTCTGATTAATGATCACCAAGGGTATCGGAACGCAATTCCGATCAAAATGATATCAAATTTAAGTACATTAACAAAGTATTAATCCAGGTAAGCAAGGTTACAAAAACCTTAAAACCCTGCTATTAGAATCACATAATTACCCTATCAAAACTCTATTATTTTTTACGAAAATCACAAAGAAATAACCATCTATACCTTACGAACACAATGGTATATTCAAAAGTTCGAACTTCGAAGGTCGAAAAATCAGAGAAAATTTAAACAGGGTAGCTTTAGGTATAAGGAAGGTGAGGGAACAGTGTATGACACTTCGTTTCACGCCGTCCATTATACACTTACACGCTTCCCAATGTACCCCATGTACGAACCAAGGGATTCGTTTGAATTTTAAACTAACGAATCAGTCAATTCGTTATTTGAACTGAACACAAGGTATAGCGAATTAGGTTTGACTTGTGATGTGATTCGTTAAGTATGTATAACGAATTAGAAGTGTTTCGTTACAGAGTGCGAAAGCGAATTAGGTGAACGAACTAGACTGTAGTTCGTTAAAAACACTTAATTCGTTATCCATATTTAACGAAATTAAGTAAATTAATAAATCAAATTAAATAAATAAATATATAAAAAAATTAAATTAATTATTTAAATATCTTACTAGAATTACCGAAGACTGTTATCTCGATAATCAAATAACTTAAAACGTTTTACGTTCATTACAACATAAATAATATGTAAAATGAAATATAAAATATTTTTGGTATTTTGTAAAAAATTAAAGAATGTATTCACAGAAATATCCGAACTAGAAAATAGACAATCTTTTTGTGTTTTTCTATGAGTTTCAAAAACAGTACATATTTTTATGTTTTTGTTGAGTTTGAGCAGAGAATCATATTGACCAAAATGCCCTTCCATCACAGATTTATATTTCAGCAATATTATGACTGGCGTTAAGTCGGTCATTGATATTGTTGTCCACTTAAATCTTATAACAAGCCTTCGAGCATTTTTGTGATATGATTTTAAGGTTCAATTAACGCACAGAATAACATAAACTATTAGCCCCTAATCTCAGTTCAAGCTTATTTTGATTCTTACCAAATCACCCCAACTTGACTTAAACTATTATAGTGTTGATCAAAATTTTAAACTTTTAGAATATTTGAGCAATGCATCAAGTTTCCTTTACTGTGAGTGAGTATGCACGAGTTCATCTGTTGGCTTACATACATTGTATCCCCTGGGGTCCGTTTCTTATTGGTATTGAGACGCACGCAAGGGAGGAACAATTGTACGACTAACAGCGGATTTTGATCAAGTCAGTAATTTGGATTGTACGAATTACAGTAGTGATCAAGTTTAATGACTTTGGGTTTGCTCTAAAAGCTAGTGAAATATTCATGCATATGAATACCCAGATGATTAAGCCGCATAAAGACTCACAGTGTCCAGAATCCTAACGCTTGTAATTTGCTTTATTATATTTTTGGGTGATCAACAACTATAAGGCTTGAGTATGACCAGTTAATACATTTATGCCATCCTCACCGAGACTTTTGCTAGAGACTAACACCTCTTTCCAGGGGCGGACCCACATAGGTCCGATCGGGGTCCCGGGACACCGATGTTTTTTAAAAATTACTTAGAGACGGTATATTAAATTTTGTAAGGACCCCATAAAATTAATACTTGGAACCCATACTATTAAGATTGAACTGGTACAGTAGAAAGTCCCTTGTTTTACTTGTGAGAGGTTGTAGGTTCAAGCCCCACCATACTCCTTTTTTGTTGTTTTTTTAATATCCTAGTCTTAGTTATTCAGTTAGTGTATTTGTGCTTTTTGTTAGTTTATCTCATATAGTCATTATCACCATACAACATATATAATGTTAACATGGATTTTGCATATTCTTTTATTATTTACCTTGTGTATGTATATTATAATTAATCATTTATTTGTGTTAGAGTTATTTTTTCATGTTTTGGTCAATTATGTAAGACCATATATATAGACTACGTTCATGTTTTTCGGGTATGAATAAAAAGTGTATGTTTCATCTAGTTTGTAATTTAGATTCTTTCTACTTACTCGTTTCCAATGACACCATAGTTCTGTGTTTTATTATGTTCCTCGCCTCGACCCAACCCGAATAACGACCGACCCGAAAAATTTTGTAAACCGAAAAAATTGGGACCCCATTGACAAAAAATCCTGGGTCCGCCACTGCCTCTTTCAATTTGACCTTTCTTTAGATTTATATCACTTACTTTACTCTAACAGCTTGTTTAAGACCTATCAATGCACCAGTGATTAAGCACTCAGTCTTTTAAGCTTATTTCTTACTGGATTTGGGGTCAAATAATCAATGCACTATCATATTCTCTTTTAGCTTCAAAAACTCAAAATTTTGAGGAGTATAAACAAAATTTAATCGCCCTAGTTAATTTAAGTTCATAAATTAATGGCTATCCTGTCCTTCTACAAGTAGATAATAGGATCAATGCATGCAAGCATGCTTCACAAACTTAAATAACTAACATAATTTTCGGCTAAAATAAAGTAGAAAGCTTAACGAACACCCCAAATACTTTCCATTATCAGATAAATGGATATCCCGACGATTTACAAGAAATTATCAAGATCAAACATATACAAGTATATGTCTTTCAAATAGAAGTAAATGACATAATTTTCAACGAACGTAAGCAAAAATCTTTCTGGTTTTTCTCTTTACAAACTAAAAACACAATCTTTTTGTCTTTTTAGCTTTTTCTTTATAAACAGGAAAAACACATTCTTTTTGACTTTTTCTAAATTTTCTGTACAAACTGAAAACACAATCTTTTTGATTTTTCAAAATTTTAAGAAATTAAATTCAAGAAAGATCACAATATTTTTTTGATTTTCGATTTTTTAAAATTGTCTAATGTTTTTGGGTTTTATCTATACAAACGAAAAGCAACAATATTTTTGTATTTTCTAAGTTTTACCCCCTAAAACCTAAAAACAAAATAGAAAGATAAACCAAAATTAACAGAAAAGACACATAATTATCCTTGTTTCAGAATATCATCGAGGGTCTTCAATCCATTTAAACCAAGCAAAAATTGAAAACGCGTTTTATCAAATGCTTTGGCAAATAGATCGGCTTTCTGAAAATCAGTATGTACTTTCTCAAGGTCAATTAATTTCTTTTCATAGCAATCTCGTATGAAATGATATCGAATTTTGATATGTTTCGTTTTAGAATGTTGTACGGGATTTTTGGTGATACTAATAGCAACAGAATTATCAATCAAGATGGGAATAGTAAGAAACTTCAAACCGTAGTCGCGAAGATGTTGTTGTATCCACAAAACCTGGGAACAGCAACTCGAGGCTACAACATACTCAGCTTCGGCGGTTGAAGTGGAGACCGTTGTCTGCTTCTTACACTGCCAGAAAACAAGTCGGCTTCCTAAGAATTGACATCCCGCTGTGGTAGACTTAAAATTAATCTTGCATCTTCCATAGTCTGAGTCGGAATAAGCGGTAAGATCAAAAGTATCGTCTTTGGGGTACCATAACCCGATGTCAGGATTACCCCTTAGATATTGCAGAATACGCTTGACCGCTGCCAGGTGAGTCACTCGGGGACTAGCTTGGTACCTAGCACATAAACAAACAGCAAACATTATGTTGGGTCGAGAAGCAGTTAGATACATTAAAGAACCAATCATAGCTCGATAGAGGGTCGGATCAACGGTATCCTCCAATTCATCCGGTGATAAATTGTGACCCACTGGAAGAGGAGTAGAAGGGATTTTTCCGGCAGTAATCTTGAATCGGCTCAAGACATCGTTCACATACTTTTTCTGATGAATGAAAATTCCTTTCGCAGACTGATGAACCTGCAACCCTAAAAAGAAATTCATCTCTCCCATCGAACTCATCTCGAACTTGGTTTGCATTGATTTCTTGAACTCCTTACACAAATTGTCGTTTGTTGACCCAAAGATTATGTCATCTACATAAATCTGAACGAGGAGAAGATCATCACCAATATTCTTATAAAACAAAGTGCAGTCAACAGTTCCACGTTTGAAACCTTTATTCGTCAGATGGTCGGCGAGCGTGCCATACCAAGCTCTCGGGGTTTGATGTAGACCATATAATGCCTTGTTTAATCGGTAAACACGGTCAGGATAATCAGGATCTTCAAAACCTGGAGGCTGTAACACAAACACTTCCTCATGAAGTTCACCATTGAGAAAATCACTCTTGACATCCATTTGATATACTTTAATGTTCTTGTAAGCAGCATATGCCAGAAAGATTCGAATCGACTCTAATCTTGCAACTGGAGCATATACTTCAGTGTAATCAATACCCTCTTGCTGATGAAAACCTTGCACCACTAAACGTGCTTTGTTTCTCACAATTACCCCATGATCGTCTTTCTTACATTTATATACCCACTTAGTCGGAATCGCCTTCTTGACTCTAGCAGGTTTGTCGATAAGATCCCAAACACCCAAACGTGCAAATTGCTGTAATTCTTCTTGCATGGCTTCTAACCAAGAAGGGTCTTGAAGTGCCACACGAGGAGTCGCTGGCTCAACTTGAGATAGAAAACAAGTGAATTTAGCAACATTTACAATCCCAGACGAATGTAAGTCAACATAAGCACACAATACATTATTTTCACCAGATGAAGCAACTTGATGACGTGTCTGAACTCCCACATCAAGTTCTCCAATAATGTTTTCTTGTGGATGGTAAGTATGAATTCTAAGAGTAGGATTCTCAGAAACAGCAACATTTTCAAATAAATTAGTGTAATGTTCACCCAATTCATGAGATGAACCATCACTATCAAGTTCAATAACTTGATCCACAACAGTATTTTCATCAGATGAAGTAGAAGCATTATCAAAATTAATAGGAGACTCATTATCAGGTTCTTCAGTTGGAGCATCGATTGGAACTTCAACATCATTAGAACTTGAAAACCTTGGAATTTCCAAGTGTCTTCAAAATAAGCACGAACTAAATCTTCATCTGAATGATCGGTTGTTGGAGTAAATGAATTAAATAAACCATCATAGTCAAATATCCAGTCGGGACCTTTTCCTTGAGAAGGAGTAGTGTACTTTTGACAGTCCACATGGTACCATTCTTCAACACAACCAGACGTGAAATTAAATACTCGTTTCTTAGGAGAAGAGTAACCCAAGAAATACCATTCAATGGCTTTCTCATCAAACTTTCCTACATCCTTTTTCAACATCGTACAAGGACACCCAAATGGTTCCAGGTACTTTAAATTAGGTTTACGATTATTCAACAACTCATAACTAGTCTTCTTGAGTCTCTTAACAGTTAGAACTCGATTGAGTGTATAACAAGCAGTATTCACTGCCTCATTCCAAAACTGGATAGGAAGCTTTGAATTAGCGAGTAACGTTCTAGAAGCTTCAATCAATGTTCTATTCTTTCGTTCAGCAACACCGTTCTGTTTTGGTACATATGGGGCACTGTATTCTCGATGAATTCCCTTTTGTAAACAAAAGAAATCCAATACAGTATTTTTAAATTCAGTACCATTGTCAATTCGAATTCTCGTCACTTTCTGTTTGTATAGTGATTCGATCTTAGTGATTAAGTTTTGAACGAGAACCGATTTTTGATTTTTTGAATTCATAAACAAGACCCATGAGTATCGTGAATAATCATCAGTAACTACCAGGCAATACCAATCCCCCGAAATACTCGCACGATTCACTGGACCGAACAAATCCATATAAGTCGCTCAAGAGGAGTATCAATGGAATTTAATAACTTAGATGGATGTGACTTCTTCTTCCATTTGCCTTTCTTGCAACACAATGATCAGATAACTTAAAATTCTTCAAAGACACACCATCAACTAGGTCATTTTCCATGAGATAGTTCATCTTACGAACATGTATGTGACCCATTCTACGATGCCATAGAATAGAGTTTTTCTCAGTAGCTTTCGAGACAAAACATGTTTCGATCGATGTTGATACTTTATAACTCATATTCAAGACATAAATATCATTTGATCGAGGTGATCGCATGACAACCATGTCCTCGGGAATCACATAACCCGGTTTTAAAATCAGACACTCTTTATATGTAAATACTGTAGTGTATTGCTTATCACAGATTTGTGACACACTCAATAAATTATTGTCCACTTTATCACAATAGTTAACCTTCTCAAATGTAATATTCCCATTCGAAACATCACCTTCTTGTTTAATCATACCCCCAGAATTCCCAGCGAACGCTACATAACCCCCTTGAATATTTCTTACGTTTGTTAAGAGGTCGAGATTTCCAGTAATATGACAAGAACATCCACTATCCATAATCCAGTTTTCACCAGAAATGGTCTTGGATGTACCCTACACACAAACAAAAATGATTAGTTTAAAAAGGCAGCCCAGGCCTCAGTCTTGGGCACCTTTTCGTTTTCTTGAGAAAAATTAAATTTAGTTTCATTCAAATGTTGTTCAGCAACTGGAGAATAAGTTACAGGTTTCTCAGACTTTCGTCTTAGATACGCGGCTTGAACTACATTTGAATTAACATTTTTGCATAACGGTTCGGTTGGAATAAACTTTGGTTTAACAGAACCATGAGTTTCATTCACATGAACAACATTTCGAGGAGGCACATTAGAGAACATAATATGAGTATCATCAGCATATGACACAGGTCGTTGCAGAATCTCCTTTACCAACGGAACCATTTTTGAATGGTCCTTGATAAAAGGATGAAGATTTTGATAGCTCTTCTGGCCACAATTTCTTACTACATGACCTTGTTGACCGCAAAGGAAACAGCTTCGCATGTCAACATGATGATGTTGAGAATTAGTCGGAACATGTGGCACAGAAGATGAATGATGACTCACATTTTTGTTCATGCTCTTAGCAAAATCATCAGATAACTCAGATTTCTTTTTCAAATAAAAATCTAAGTTAGAACAATTTGAAAAACTTTTCAATGTATCTGTTCTAGTTGACTTCACAAATTGAACTTTCTTATCCTGTTTTAAAACTTGCTTTGCTTTAGTCATTGGATCAGATGAAACTGATGTTTTCGCTTGAGCATATCGACGTTCAAGATCTTGAATTTTGAAAGTTTCATTGTGAAATACACTATCAATAAGTTCAGGTTTAATGATACTTATTGGAATATCTTTCTCTGTGAACATCGTGTCTATCCCCTTTAACTTAAATACTCTACCAGTAGACGGCTTGGAAATAGTTGGATTTATGAAACGCAACAAATCCTCATCAGAAATTTTGAGTTTTTCTGGCTTCTTGGCCCTTACTGGTTTGACATTAACATGAGTATCTTGTTTCACCTTGGTTGTGTGCGAACCATACACAGCTTCCTCAAATTCATGAGGTTCACAAAGTATGTGATTTGAACTTGGAATGTTCTTGTTCTTGTGTATGATTTCAGGTTCGAACACATCTTCAATGATAACTTTGTCAACATTTTCAACAAAAACATTGTTGCTTTGAACATGAGGTTTCTGAATTGAAGATTGGGATTTAACATTATCAGATTTAACTGATTTTGTCTTTTCAGGAATCACAGATTCTTTAACAATCAAATCCTCTTCTTGTTTAGCAAAAGGATTTGGTTTGTAATCATTATGAAAAGGTGGTGGAATATCAACAAAACCTATTCCTTTCTTTGAATCTTTTTGCTTACCAGATACTTCAATTACTTCATTCAGCAAAAATGAAGAGTTTCTAAATTTTTCCAATTTGTTCTTTAATTCAAGAACCTCATTCTCAAGATCGGTTATCTTTGATCTATGTTTCAAGTTTTTGTGAAATTTTTTTATCATTGATAGTCATTTTAACCGATAACTCAGCCTTAAGATCATGATTACTTATAGTCAATGCTTCGATCTTCTCTCTTGATTTCATTTGAGAGGTTAAAGATTGCCTCTAAGTATATTTCAACGAAGCAATCTCTTTGACTAAACTATCATTATGGGCTTTCAATGCATCTAACTTAGGTTTAATGGTTTCACAATCAACACATAAAAGTTTAGATGTAAAGTTACTAACCTCATTTTGCTTAGCCATGCAAGCAGAAGTGGTTGAATCACTGATCTTTACCATGCAAGCAAAAGTAGTTGGAAGCTTTTCACTTGAATCATCAGAATCGGACTCAGTATCGGCATCAGAAGAAATTTCACTTCCACTTACATCTTGAAAGTACTCGGGAAATCCAAACATTGCAAGATTTGCTTGATTGTTACCACATAATAATGATGCGTGTGTGCGTGTGGCGTAAAATATAGAAGATGGAATGATTTGCTTTTGTACAAGATCGTGTTTTAAATTTATAAAAGTGATTTCTACAAAGACTAAACACACACAAAATAGGCAAGTGTACCTATCGTATATGTAGAATAGTATTGGTAAGAACCAAGTATCGATCCGTGGACACAAATGTTTCTAATAATGAATCCTTGTTTTGCATCAATCGGAGGTTATAATCATTTTGGGGTTAATTTTTGAACCTTTTATAAAATATAAATAATTATATAATATATATAGGTGACCAAGACAAGAAATTCTAAACGAGTTGTTCAATTATGCGAAGGTTACCATCTAAGATCAAGAATCCACTCCATTTAGCATTGATAATTGATATATAAACATGTGTTAGACTTGCCGTAATAATATATGATAGATAGCTGCTTAAGCCTTAAGTGAGCATCTTTGGCACGAAGGAGGTAGCATGCGCATTTTAAAGTCCATCATTTCCTAATGTCATGCCACCTCAATAATGTCAATTTAAGTTAGCAAGTAGTTTCGTAAAGTAGAAAGATTAGGATTGACTTCGATTTCTCAAATACCAGTTCTAACAACTTCGCGTGGTCGTAGTTAACTCACACAACCTCCCCTTGGTTGATTTATGTAGGTTATAATTACACATTTCATTAACATATGACTTCTTTAACTAATTTGATATCCTAAGCTAAGCCATTTTCGGATTACCAAGGTTTAGAGAAATACATCATAACTTATATCTCATCATTTCTAAGTACAATATAAGGAACCATGTTTCGATAATGTATCAAAGTATTTCTATTTTTCAAGAACATGAATCAAATCATGAACGATTGCCAATGGGATTGACAACCACCAACTTTGAATTAGTGATTTAAGATAGTGAAACATTTCTCATCAAAAGATAATTGTAATATAACCATGTACTTTAATAGACTAACCTACATGTTTTATATAATCATCAAGTAAAACAAAGCTTCTTCATAGATTTTAGATGGTAAAAGGAGTTTAGCTCATAATGAGCATGATGATAAACATTAAGATGAATGATGATAACAAATACATGATTAAACTTAGAACAATCTAACCAAATGTAGATGAATCTTCCTTCTTAATGATGGTGATGATAGATGATGATGATGATGGTTGATGGTGATGACCTCCAAGCCTTCACACTCTTCACTAAATCTTCTATGTGAGTGTTAGTGTGTGTTTTTACAAGAGAAAACCGGATAGAATTCCTTTCAAGGCACACCAAATGAGTGCAACATGAGTCACTATTTATAGGCAATCTGGAGTGTGAGGAACGGCCCTGTGCTTGATGAGCACGCCCCCGTGCATCTTTATGACATGTGCCAGATTTGTTTTGTCTTTTCTGTGAGCTGGAAACGGCCCCGTGGTTGGTAGGCACGGCCCCGTGTTTTTTAGTGACATGTGCTAAATTCTTCTTTGTCTTTTCTGTACTCTCGTCCATGGCCCCGTGCATGATGAGAACGGCCCTTTTGCTTCCAGATTTTGTCTTTTCTTGTTCTAAAAGCATGGGGGCGTGTTTCTTGAGGCATGGAGGCGTGTTTCTTTGTTTTCTTGTGTTTTCTTCTGTTTTTCTTCGTCTTTTTGCTTGTTTCTTTGTTTGGGGCTTAGTTTCACCTGAAATTATGTTTTATTATGATAAGTAGCCTTTTATGCTATGCTATTAGATAGAAATTACAGTTTTTAGAGATTATTTGATGCCGAAAAGATGTATATTTTTATGTACATCAAACATCCCCACACTTGAATATTGCTTGTCCTCAAGCAATCTTCTTACGAATATCCTCTAAAAACAGCAAATTTAGATTATCGTTATTCCTTAAGTGAGCTCCAAGAAGATGAAACAAAATAACCAATCTTTATGTTAGTGAAAAATAAGAGAGAACTTTTGATTTTATGAGCCTACGTTTATGCAAAGCGTCACGTTCTCGCAATGTTCACTCACACTCAGTTTTATATCTGATCAAACCTGTGATGTATGTATGTGAACACTCTTTTTCCAAAATGCAACCTGTGATAAATAAGCTTGTAACAAGTTCAAATCTCCACCTTTTGAAGGGTTGCATAGATCAGAAGGTAAAAAGGGTTTTGGTTTAGTGTGAGTAGGGATTGGTATTTTGTGGCGGTTCAAGGGTTAATGGTAAGTACAACTTCCGCTGATTGTTGGGAGTTTTGAGATGTCTTCAATGGTTAGCTCCTTTTCTCCGAGAGAGTTTTTTTTTATATATACCTAACGACTCTTTTAAGGTCAGATAGTCAAGACCGGTTTTATCGAGGATGTGGATCAATTCTTCCTCAATCCTATTCTGAATATAACTTTCAACTCTAATGGATCGTTCGGCTTTGAGCCTAATAGCCCCCACCGTCATTAGTTCGGTATATTCATGCTGAGATTGAGTTTGACTTTTTCTACATCTTCCTTCGTGGGACCAGTTTCCGCAACCTAAGCATCGTTCATATCTTTTTGCTCTTCTCTTCATTGCGTTTTTGGAAATTCCACATAATGGTGGCCTTTGTTCGTTTTGGCGCCACTTTTTCCTCACCTCATTGCTAAAGAGAAAGATTCTCTCCCTAAGTTCTGGAGGCAACCTAGGTTTTGTGAAGTGTATGCAACAAAGAAAATTGAAATCGAAAGAATGCATTTCCAGTTCTTTAGGGTATGCCGGTAAAAGACTAGTGTTGTATTTTACCGGTGAAAATGGATAAAGTAATCGGGTTTTTGTGTTTTGTAATTTGGTAATGGGTTTGATGGAATATTACCTTCTTCCTTATACAACGCTTAGTGCGATCTTGAAATAATTAATTGCGACAAGTTCTAAATCACACGAAAAATATGACTCACTCAAAGCTTCCGAAAAATATTTATATGGCATGAGGTTTTATCTCATAGTAACGGAGGAATTGGGTATTGACGCCATATTTTGCATAACTTTGTTCTCAATATTACAAAAACTTCCTCTTACTTTTTCACTTTTATGTAATGATTGGTTATTTGCAAAAACTTTTCTTGGTTTTCTCTTTAGGTTTTTAAGTAATCTTTGTTTGCTGCAAAAATTTTGTTATTAGAGAATCTTATAATTAGTTGAGCAAGCAATTGGTCAAGTAATTCACCTCCCCACACTTGAATCTCACATTGTCCTCAATGTGAAAATATTCATAAAAAGATTAATAATAAGATTCATATGAAGTATGGAGGGTAAAATGGAAAGGAACTTCCCTACGAGCTAACGAAATTTCGACAGAGCATCCCCTGTGTTTCGTCCGTTTTCCTGTAGTGTACCTAAGTAGTAAAACTGCAAACAACTAACAAACATCCAAATCACAATTGTTATATATTTATTTTTATTATTATTATTATTATTATTTTATTTATTTATTTATTTACGATGCCTAGTTTAATCAGGGTCTTGGCCAGACCCTACTCCCAATATGTTTATCGGTTTTGGTGGAGGATTAGTACCTCTGAGACGGTCTCGAATGGTCCATCGATGTATGGTTTTAATCGATGTCCATTAACTTTGAACTTGTGGCCGTCAGATTTGAAATCTCAACTGTCCCGTAGTCAAAAACTAATTCAACTATGTGTGGACCTGTCCAACGAGATTTCCACTTTCATGGGAAAAGACGTAAACGTGTGTTGTATAACAATACACGATCGCCAACTTGAAATTTTTTGTTTCCTTTTAAATGGGCGTCGTGTAAACGTTTAGTCTTTTCTTTGTAAGACCAGGATTTTTCATATGCCAGTGCTCTTAGTTCTTCTAGTTCGTGAATTTGATCTTTTCAGTTTTTACCGGCGGACATTAGATCAAAATTCACTGCTCTTAGAGCCAATACGCTTTGTGTTTTAGTTCTACGGGTAGATGACATGCCTTCCCATAAACAAGTTTGAATGGTGTTGTTTCTATGGGGGTTTTGTAAGCTGTCCTAAGGGCCCACAAAGCGTCATCTAAATTTTCTGCCCAATTTTTACGATTCATTCCTATAGTTCTTTCTAAAATCCTCTTGATTACTCGATTCGAGACTTCTACTTGCCCACTGGTCTGAGGGTGATATGGTGTTGCCAGTCGGTGGTGAATTCCATATCGTGCTAAGACTTTGTCCATTAGGGTATTGCAGAAGTGAGTACCTCTGTCGCTGATTAAGGCCTTTGGAGTACCGAATCGTGAAAATAACTTTTTTCAGAAATCTTACTACAACCCGAGCATCATTAGTGGAAAGAGCTTGAGCTTCTACCCATTTAGAGACGTAGTCGACTGCTACTAGGATGTACTTATTTCCGAATGAGTTAGGAAAAGGGCCCATGAAATCTATTCCCCATACATCAAAGACCTCATAAAATTGAATGCCTTTTTGAGCCATCTCATTCTAGGATGAGATGTTCCCGGCTCTTTGACAAGCATCGCATGCTTGGATCAAAGCATGTGTGTCTTTATATATGGTGGTCCAGAAGAATCCTGCATCAAATACTTTTCTGACCGTAGTGGCGGTACTGTGGTGTCCCCCGGTAGGTCCTTCATGGTAGTGTTTGAGAATATCTAAGGCTTCCTTTCCTGATACACACCTACGAACTACCTGATCAGCACCTATCCTAAACAAGTAAGGGTCTTCCCAGAAGTAGAACTTAAGGTCGGAGAAGAATTTCTTCCGCTGTTGATGAGTGAGCCCTTTCCTTAAGATTCTACATGCTAAATAGTTCGCGAAATCAGCAAACCAAGGACTTTCATCTTCCTCCTGCATGACTGCTTGGATATGCATGAGAACATCATGTGGAAAATTATCATTGATAATTTCCTCGTGGTGTCATTTTGAAGCTGGGCATTCTAAGCGCGAAAGATGGTCCGCGGCTACATTTTCTGCTCCTTTTTAGTCCTTAACTTCAATGTCGAATTCTTGGAGTAGTAGAATCCATCAGATGAGTCTGGGTTTTGCATCTTGTTTATTAAAGAGGTATCTTATGGCGGCATGGTCGGTGTATACTATGGTTTTGGAAAGAACTAGGTAGGATCTAAATTTTTCGAAAGTATAGACTACTGCTAGTAACTCTTTTTCCGTTGTGGTGTAATTTTCTTGTGCATCGTTATGAGTTTAATGGCATAGTAAATTGCATGAAAGTGTTTTTCTTTGCGTTGTCCGAGTACGGCTCCAACTGCAAAGTCACTTGCATCGCACATGATCTCGAATGGAAGGGTCCAATCGGGTGTAGTCATGATTGGTGCGTTGACAAGTTTGTCTTTTAATATGTTGAATGATTCAACACATTCTTCAGAGAAGACGAATGGTGCGTCTTTCTCCAGAAGTTTGGTCATAGGTCTAGCAATTTTGGAGAAGTCTTTTATGAAGCGGCGGTAGAAGCCTGCGTGTCCTAAAAAGCTTCTAATGGCTCTGACAGAAGTTGGTGGTGGAAGTTTGGATATGGTTTCTATTTTGGCCCTATAATCTTCTAGTCCTGCCTGGGATATCTTGTGACCTAGAACGATGCCTTCTTTGACCATAAAATGGCATTTTTCCCAGTTGAGTACTAAGTTTACTTCTTCACACCTAGCCAACATTATGTCTAGGTTTTTCAGACAGTGATCGAAGGAGTCTCCAAAGACTAAGAAGTCGTCCATGAAAACTTCCATAGAGTGTTCGATCATTTCATGAAAGATGGCCACCATGCAACGTTGGAAGGTGGCTGGAGCATTACATAATCCAAATGGCATTCTTCGGTAGGCGAAGGTTCCATACGGACATGTAAAGGTGGTTTTCTCCTCATCCTCAGGAGCGATGGGAATTTGAAAGTATCTGGAGAATCCATCAAGAAAACAGTAGAACATTTTTCTAGATAATCGCTCAAGAATTTGGTCGATAAAAGGAAGTGGAAAATGATCTTTTCTTGTGGCGCCATTAAGCTTTCGGTAGTCGATGCAAACTCGCCAGCCTGTGATGGTTCTCATTGGTATCAGCTCGTCTTTCTCGTTCATTACGACCGTCATTCCTCCCTTCTTGGGTACTACTTGAACTGGACTTACCCAAGGTGAATCTGAGATTGAGTAGATTAATCCGGCATCAAGCAGTTTGATTACTTCCTTCTTCACCACATCTTGCATGTTGGGATTGAGACGTCTTTGATGTTGGACCACGGGTTTGTATTCTTCCTCCATGAGAATTTTGTGAGTAAAAAAGGAGGGACTGATGCCCTTGATATCCATGATTTTCCATGCGATAGCCTTCTTATGGTTTTTGAGAACCTTAAGAAGTTCGTCTTTCTCTTCCTTAGAAAGGTGAGATGAAATAATTACTGGGAGTTGAGAGTCTTTTTCAAGAAAGGTGTATTCTAGATGGTTTGGTAGTTCTATTAATTCTATGGCCGGTGGTTCTTCGATTGATGGTTTTGATTTTTCATTGCATTCAGTGAACTCATATACTATTTCTGATGTTTCCTGATAGTTATTCACAGTATTGAGATTATCGTCTTCTAAAATGGGTTTGGTAATAGTGTTAGTTATATTTGTGTTTCTAATGAGGTATTAAGGGAAGATTTCCGCACATATCAACTCACGATAGAATCGATGATGTCAACACAGTATAATGTGTCATCGTGATGTTGCGGATATTGCATAGATTTTCCTATGTCAAAAGTGATTGCCTCATCATTGACCCTGAGAGTGAGTTTGCCAGTGCAAACATCAATAATAGCCTTTGCGGTGGCTAAAAAGGTTCTTCCTAAAATCAGAGGTACACTTTTGTCTTCCTCCATGTCTAGAATCACAAAATCTACTGGGAAAACAAACTTGTCATTTTTGACAAGCATGTTTTCAACAATGCCCCAAGGATATTTAATGGATCGGTCAGCTAACTGAATGCTCATGCATGTGGGCTTTGTTTCTCTTATCCCTAGTTTTGCAAAAACCGCGTAATGCATTAAATTAATACTAGCTCCTAGGTCAGCCAGGGCATTGCTAACAGACAAATTTCCTATGAGATAAGGGATAGTAAAACTCCCTGGATCGGTCATTTTTGGCGGCAGCTTGCTTTGAAGGACAGCTGAACATTATTTACTCAAGGTGACATGCGATAGCTCCTCTAGCCTCCTATTGTTGGTTAGCACTTCTTTGAGAAACTTTGCATAGTTCGGCATTTGAGCAATGGCTTTGACGAAATGGATGTTGATGTGGAGTTGTTTGAAGAGTTCTAAAAACTTCCCGTACTGAGCTTCCAATCTCTCTTGTTTCAGCCGTCCAGGGTATGGAATAGGTGGAACATAAGTTCGGACTGGTTCCTTAGGTTGTACGGTGCCTGTCGGGATCAGTCTTTCCTGCGTTTTCTCAGGGGATTCTTTCTCCATAACTGGTTCTGAAGTTGGTGAGTCAATAGTGATTGTGCCACTTCTTAATGTAACAGCGTTGGCTGCTGCATTTGGGTTTGTTATTGTGTTGCTTGGAATAGGGCCGGGTGGTCTTTCGGATAATTGTCGGGCAATTTGTCCGATTTGAATTTCTAGATTCTGTAATGATGCTTGTTGACTTTTGAGATCGGATTCATGTTTTAATAATACTCCGCTGATATCAACAGCTCTTGAGTCGGCCTTCTTCTCTGCTTCATTTGTTTTGGTCATGAGTTGGATTAGCATTTCTTCGATCTTTAAGTAGCTTGGGTTTTGATGGCTACTAGAACTTTGATCTTGAAATTGAGGTTTAGGCTGGAAGGGTTGATTGATCGGTCTTTTTTCGAATCCGGGTAAGGTTTGTGTGTTACCTCCGTCTTTCCAGCTGAAATTCGGGTGGTTTCTCCATCTTGGATTGTAGTTATTGCTGAAAGCGTTGTTCTGTCGAGCGATGAAATCGACTTCTTCCATGGTCATGATGACTTGTTTACAGTCACTCGTCTTATGATTTCCTCCACAAGTGTCACAGGTGAGTCTGGTTTTTGACAGCTCGGCTTGAAGTTTTTCGAATTTTTTAGAAAGGGCTTCAAGCTGTGCTGTGACAAGAGTGTTGGAATCAACGTGGTGTATTCCTTTATGGGTAGATGTAGATCTTGGTGGTTTGTAAGCGAAACTCTTCTTTGCGGCCTTCTCCAGGACTTCAAATGCTTCGTTAGGTGATTTGGATCCCAGGTCTCCACCAGCGATCTGGTCGATGGCCTGTTTGTTTTGACTGGATTGTGCGTCAAAGAAATTTTGTACTTGTAACCATACGCTCAGTCCATGGTGTGGGCATCTTCTTAGAAGACTTTTGTATCTTTCCCATGCTGCGTGTAACGATTCATCATCATCGGTCTGGAATCTGGTAATGCTGGCTCGGTATTTGGCAGTTTTATCAGGCGGAAAATATTTGAGGAGAAACTGTTCAACCATCTGGTCCCAAGTGGTGATGGAACCAGAGGAAAGAGATACTATCTATTCTAAGGCTTGACCCCTTAGAGAGAAAGGAAAGAGTTTGAGTTTGATTTGATCTTCTGAACAGTTTTGGATTTTAAAGGTTCGGCAGATTCGTAGGAATCGAGATATGTGAGAAAGAGGGTCTTCGTCGAGGAGACCATGAAATTGAACTGAATTTTCCACCATATGAATGGTGCTTGATTTGATTTCGAAATTTTCGGTGATTTCGGGTGGAGTCACTCCATTGTCGTAGCCTTCGATAGATGGCTTGGCATACTGGCTCATGTTCGGCTCATTGTTTTGGACCGCCATCATTTCTTCGGTTTGATTTTCTCCTGATGTGGTGGCGTCTACTTATTCGTCTTTGATTGCTTCGGCGGTTTCTGCAGTCCGTTTACGTGCTCGTCGACGAAAGAGTCGTTCCGGTTCAGAAATTAGAGAAACAAGCTCAGGCTCAAAAGTAGAGGACATACATGGGACTAAATCAAAATTAAACACTAAAGTAAAAGTTAGCTAAAGTTAAACTAAAGGTTAGTCTAAGTTAAACTACGAGTTATGCTACGCTATTTTAAACTAAACTAAACTAAGGTCTAAATTAATTAAGCTAGAGTAAAGGTAAGGTAAATAAAGGTAAAATGTAGGCTAGCCGTAAAATTATATATTTTAATATTTTGTAAAAAACAATTAAAGGTAAACTTAAAATAGAAGTTAAAAATTTGTACAATTATAGACAATAATTGAATTAAAACTTGGATTGTTCTTAGAGACGTACTGTGTCCCCGGCAACGGCGCCAAAAACTTGATGCGTGTGTGGGCGTGGCGTAAAATATAGAAGATGGAATGATTTGATTTTGCACAAGATCGTGTTTTAAATTTATAAAAGTGATTTCTACAAAGACTAAACACACACAAAATAGGCAAGTGTACCTATCGTATATGTAGAATAGTATTGGTAAGAACCAAGTATCGATTCGTGGACACAAATGCTTCTAATAATGAATTGTTGTTTTGCTTCAATCGGAGGTTATAATCATTTTGGGGTTAATTTTTGAACCTTTTATAAAATATAAATAATTATATAATATATATAGGTGACCAAGACAAGAAATTCTAAACGAGTTGTTCAATTATGCGAAGGTTACCATCTAAGATCAAGAATCCACTCCATTTTAGCATTGATAATTGATATATAAACATGTGGTAGACTTGCCGTAATAATATATGATAAATAGCTCCTTAAGCCTTAAGTGAGCATCTTTGGCACGAAAGAGGTAGCATTCGCATTTTAAAGTCCATCATTTCCTAATGTCATGCCACCTCAATAATGTCAATTTAAGTTGGCAAGTAGTTTCGAAAAGTAGAAAGATTAGGATTGACTTCGATTTCTCAAATACCAATTCTAACAACTTCGGGTGGTTGTAGTTAACTCACACAACCTCCCCTTGGTTGATTTATGTAGGTTATAATTACACATTCCATTAACATATGACTTCTTTAACTAATCTGATATCCTAAGCAAAGCCATTTTCGGATTACCAAGGTTTAGAGAAATACATCATAACTTATATCTCATCATTTCTAAGTACAATATAAGGATCCATGTTTCGATAATGTATCACAGTATTTCTATTTTTCAAGAACATGAATCGATCATGAAAGATTGCCAATGGGATTGACAACCACCAACTTTGAATTAGTGATTTAAGATGGTGAAACATTTCTCATCAAAATATAATTGTAATATAACCATGTACTTTACTAGACTAACCCACATGTTTTATATAATCATCAAGTAAAACAAAGCTTCTTCATAGATTTTAGATGGTAAAAGGAGTTTAGCTCATAATGAGCATGATGATAAACATTAAGATGAATGATGATAATAAATACATGATTAAACTTAGAACAATCTAACCAAATGTAGATGAATCTTCCTTCTTAATGATGGTGATGATAGATGATGATGATGGTTGATGGTGATGACCTCCAAGCCTTCAAACTCTTCACTAAATCTTCTATATGAGTGTTAGTGTGTGTTTTTATAAGAGAAAACCGGATAGAATTCCTTTCAAGGCACACCAAATGAGTGCAACATGAGCCACTATTTATAGGCAATCTGGAGTGTGAGGCACGGCCCCGTGCTTGATGAGCACGCCCCCGTGCATCTTTATGACATGTGCCAGATTTGTTTTGTCTTTTCTGTGAGCTGGCAACGGCCCCGTGGTTGGTAGGCACGGCCCCGTGTTTTTTAGTGACATGTGCTAAATTCTTCTTTGTCTTTTCTGTACTCTCGTCCATGGCCCCGTGCATGATGAGAACGGCCCTTTTCCTTCCAGATTTTGTCTTTTCTTGTTCTAAAAGCATGGGGGCGTGTTTCTTGAGGCATGGAGGCGTGTTTCTTTGTTTTCTTGTGTTTTCTTCTGTTTTTCTTCGTCTTTTTGCTTGTTTCTTTGTTTGGGGCTTGGTTTCACCTGAAATTATGTTTTATTATGATAAGTAGTCTTTTATGCTATGCTATTAGATAGAAATTGCAGTTTTTAGAGATTATTTGATGCCGAAAAGATGTATATTTTTATCTACATCAAATAACCTTTGTGACCAGTTATCCCCATCTACATTGGATAACATTGCTTGAGATCCAGAAGACGAAGGTTTACTTCCAGAAGACTTTCCAACATCATTACCACTCTTTCCCGATGAACTTTGATCTTGTTTTCTGGGACCGGTATACTCTTTTTTAGGCTTATCACATTCTTTTGTAAAATGTCCAAACTCTTGACAATTGTAACATTTAACTTTTAATTTATCAAATTTCTATTTCTTGTTCAAAGATGGAAGATCTTTACCAGTTCTCTGCATGAACTTTTTCACTTTCCTGACTATCATAGCCATGTTCCACTTCAAGTCCATCAGTTCTAAATCATCAGGATCAATTTGATCATAATCTTCATCCGTCAAATCACTTGTGGCAATTTTACTACTAACCAAATTCTCATATGAAGTCATGAAAGCAGACAAGAAGGCAAAATTTTGTTTAGCCTCTCTCATGTTTACATTTGATTGTGATGAGAATTTTTTGATGATGAAGAACTCCCAGATCCCCCAGAAGAACCTAGATTTCCAGTTGTGTATAAACAAGCACGAGGATCACTATAGATAGTTGTTGCATTTTCACTTGCCGTTTGTGTGAGAAAAGCAGTGATAGGTGAAATGGTTGAAATTAATAGCATGCTTCTACCATAAAATGCGGGATCTTGATTATCTTTCGAAGACTTTTGACATTTAAGATCATATTCTTGAGCCTCGATCTTTTGCAGAAATTCAGATGCAGAAAAATCCTCGTTGCTAAAATAATTTTTCTCCTTCAACACCATAAGGAAAGTTGAATAAGAACTTGGCAAAGCACTTTTAATAGTATCAATCTTGTCAAATTCAGATATCTCCAATTTCATCTTGTCCATTTCGGCTATCAAATGATTAAATCGTGTAGTCATCTCTTCAACAGTTTCACCCTTCAGTAGGTTAAAGTTTCTATATTGAAACTTAAGCATAACCTTTTTGCTTTCAGCGGTGTTTCCCATACTTCTCATACGGATATGCTGAAATAAAGAAGCACAAATCTTAATACTTCCTACTTGGTGAAAGATGTTTTCAGGTAATGCCATAGTAAGAGTAGAATAAGCTTTTGTTTCAATTTCTAATGCTTTCTTCTCTTCAACCGAGTATTGAGAGATAGCTTTAGGTGTAAAACCAATAGTCTCATCTCCGATCATTGGAACGGTGTAAACCTCATCCAAGCAGTATGAACAATCAGGGTGAACTGACCCTAGATGAGCACGGAAACGGGGTTCCCATTTAGCAAAGTCGCTAAATTTCATTAAACGTGGACACTTTGAATGTGAACCGATCACGGTATCCAGTTGTAACATTTGTTGCATCAACATGTTTTGAGAAGCTAGTACATACATACCAGCCATTTTTGTAAAGTTTGAAACTTTAAGGATTAAAATTAAAGGTTTTTAACGAACTGTAAACAATGTAACGAACTGTGTACAGTTGCAAACGAAACACACCGTAACTAAGTTAACGAATCAGAAATGATTTAAACGAATCCGATGATTAACGAATTAGACAGTCAATGAATTAGACAGTCAACGAATCAGTCAATCAACGAACCAGATGGTCAATGAATTAGAAGGTCAACAAAGCAGTCAAACTAACGATTTTGGTTAAACAAATTGTTTTAGCGAACTAGAAAGTTTTCTGGAACGAATCACTAAGAGACACTTAGCGAATTAGATAACGAACCAGCTACATTTGATTAACGAATCAACCTATAGCGAATCTGGTTGTTACAACCGTTTGTAACAAGCTCTGACACAGAATGACACGTGGCAACGGTTGTTATAACACAAATTCCAAGACAAGTCACGTGTCACACAAATTAATTGACAACGAATTAGAAAGACTAGCGAACTGGTTAGCGCATCAACTAAACTTCATAACGAATTGGGCTAAATATGTTAATGAATCTCAGTGAATATGTTGACGAATCAAGAATGTATTCAAATCTTCAAAGAAGATTTCCAGATTTTCTGGAAATGAAGAACACACAAACCCAGAAAGAAAAATTTGTAATACTAACTCTGATTTCAACCAAATCACCCAAATAGACGATCAAAACACTCGGAATTACCACGCGAATCCAATTCAACCATACTTGTAGCTCATTTAACCATTAATCAAAACCAATATGACCAAAAACTTTCCCCTGTTTCGGCCAAATCCAGATCCAATCCCAATTCAATCCAAAACCAAACCAATATCCAATTCCAAATCACAATAACCTTCCAATACCTTAACAATCACAAATCTAATCCAAACACTCCTTAATTCATCCAATTAATCTCAATTTGATCCAAAACTTAATCAAACAGAGACTTAACAATAAGTAATATCAATTAACAATCTGATAGCATTAATTAACATCCAAATCAAGCGTAATTGAGCACCGAAAGCACTGATACCACTTGTTTGAACCTTAGAATCAATACTTAACACTAAACAGATCTCAGATCTGATGTATACGATTAACTCTAAACTAGGATCTAGCTCATTATCACGATTGATTGTATGTTATGTATGTGTATATATTATCAGTAGTATATATATAAAGTTAATGTTATAGTATGAAGATTGAGAGAGAGTTTGGACAGAGTTTCGTTTATTAAATCTCAAAACTTAACATTAATGTGTGAACAGTGTTCACTATAAATAGACGATGGAGTTAGTTCGTTAACATCCCCTAACGAACTAACATCCAATTCGTTACATACATTAAATAAATAATAACTTAACGAAACACCCCCTGATTCGTTAAACATCCTTAACGAATCAGGAGGGAATTAACTTAGATCTAGTTCGCTAAACATCCTTAGCGAACTAGACTATTACATTAACTAACTACAAGATAAACTAATTGTTTATTAAATTAAACAAAACGACAAATACATTACTGATAAATACCAAGACTCGAGACGCAAAACCGTGCACTAACAGGAAACTCGTTCCGACCCGAAACACATCCCAGCCCGAAACCTCTCTTGATCGTAAATTGTCTTGAGTCGAAACAAATACCTACCTAAACGAAATTGAATATTCCAATATGCTTCTTCTTTTTCTTTTCTACTTTTCTTTTAAAATAAGGAGTATTGAATATAAATAAACACGTAATTTTATTGGAATTATTTTCAAATTTTATCTGCTTTCCTATCCAACCGAAATAGCGATGGTAAGGTGGCGGCGACGGGGGTGGTGGCCAGGCAGCGACAGTGGTGGTGACAGTTATGGTAAGGTGGTGGTGGTAGTGGCGGCGGTGGTGGTGGTGGCGACAGAGGGGGTCAGTTGGTGGTGGTGGTGATGGTAGTGGTGGTTGTTATTAGGTGGTGGTGGTGTTGAGAAAATATAGTTGGGGGGGGAATGGAATGATTAAAAAAGGGGGGGTGAGAATGAATGGTTTTGATGGGATGAGATTTCATGTGTAATTGATGATTTCATTTCATGAAGCAATCAAATACCACTTTCTTAATTTCCATGTAATGAATCATTCCATCCCCCCTGTCATTCCTGCGTACCAAACGTTACCTTAATCTATAATATATATAAACGAAGACATAAAAATCCTACGTGTCGCGATGTGGTCGCTCCCCCTTTTTTGGAGTCACCAGATTTGCTTGATTTATAAATGGAGACTTCTCATGCATTTGACCCGAATTCATGGGTATGGGTCTTACCAAACCCAGATATTCCTTAAACGGGTTATAACATCTCATTAAATTAAAAACTATTCTTATCAAATTATTGATGTAAAAATCCTATAAAATATGATATAATAAAAATTAATATCTTATTTATTTTAAAAAAGATATATATTATTTAAATTAAAAAACCAATTTGATAGTAAAAAAAATAAACAGGTCTTGGGTCTTATCAAACCATAAGTATATTATTAATATTCATAAACATTATTTATAATTAAAAAACCAATTTTATAAATAAATATTAGAAAAAAATATAAAACATCCCCTCGTTACACGGAGGGATAAAAACTAGTTTTTATTATATATAAAAAGAGATTGATGAACAACAATCAAATCTTAACGTGTCCTAAGTTTTTATTATATATAAAAAGAGATTGATGAACAACAATCAAATCTTAACGTGTCCTAAGTTTTATTATAGTTAATTAACTTTGAAATATAGTACGATTCCTTTTAGTCCCTTGCACTAAACATATTATTTCAACATGATATTCTAAACATTATTTTTTATATTAAAACCACCGAATTCTAAGAGAACTATTAACAAAAATACAGCTCGAATTTTATATTTATAATTATTTTAAAATCCTTTTGAAAAAACCTATACTATGGTAGCCTCGTATTGATCTTTTATCTTATATCATCATGAATTTTCGTGGCTGATAACACTCAATTCACAGTTTCACACTATAAAATATTTATAATTATTTTAAAATCCTTTTGAAAAAACCTATACTATGGTAGCCTCGTATTGATCTTTTATCTTATATCATCATGAATTTTCGTGGATGATAACACTCAATTCACACTATAAAATAACCCTCCAATAAAGATGTTCAAAAGCTAGTTGCTTATGGCTAGTCCGTAAAATGTTTGCTCGAAGTAAATTTGTGTATAAACAAGTTACATCTAAAGCAAGCTCGGTTGATAAATGAGCTGAGCATAAACCAAATATACTCACATGTTAGCCTCATTTGAAATAAGCTAAAATTTTAATAATAATAATAATAATAATGTTATAATTTAACTTTATCTACAAATAAACACACATAATCTATAATATAGTCGATAATCTCACTAGAAACCACTATAAGTTTAGTATTATGTAGTACCGAAAATGATAACAATATATTAATTTCGTTATTTGCTTTTATCAAAGATAATATGTGTTGCTGAAGGTGATTTAGAGGATGTTTAAGCCATAATCACACCCGGTTCGCTAAATGTTGAAAGTGGCATGGAAGATATGTCAGTAGTTAAGGAAATACCATTGAATGAAACAAACATTCATCAAATTGAGCATGCCGTGTTATGTAAAGTTTTATCTGGTCTTAAACAGGCGCCTCATGCTTGATTCCTGTGTTTGAGTGACTTCTTTCTACATCGAGGTTTCTCGTGCAGCAGGCCAGTGCTTCCCTTTTTATTTACAAAAAAGAGTCTTGCATGCTATATCTTAAAAATTATGTGGAAGATCTTATTCTCGCATGCAATGATTCTGTAACTTACTCATCACGAAATTTGTTATTAATGATCTTGGGTTAATTATTTTTTGGGCTTTGAGGTTACTGACTCTAATGATGGTCTTAGACTCAAACTAAGTATGCTCATGACATCCTCACTTGCACATGTTTACTCCAAGCCAATCCCTACTTCCGTCGCAACATATGAGGTCTTTTATTTATCTGAAACACCATCTTCAGTGCATGCATTATATTGGTCTCTTGTTGGTGCATTATAGTATCTCACCATCACTAGACCAATATTACTTATGTTGTAAACTAACTTAATCAGTCTCTACTGACTCCTAGAACAACTCACTTTCAGTCCATGAAGAACATATTTAGGTATGTCAATGACACTACTCAATATAATCATATCTTCACTAGACAACCTTCTTGCATTCTTGGCTACTCCGATGCTGATTGCACATGTTGCACTGAAACTTGATAGTTAACCTGTTGATATTCCATATTAACATTATGCTGAAATGTACAATAATAGAGTGCTAAGAACATTGTCTGCCCAACCATTTAGGAGGTCTAAAGTTGAGTAAAACTTTGAGGGCCTTTTGCATTGTAACAATTTTGAAATTATTTAATTATCTGACCCATTAACAAAATTTGATATGTTAACTATATAACATAATCCAAACCTATATATGTATGCTCAACTACAAAATATAAGTAATTTACCGATAAAAAAAGTCCAACTTAAGCTTTCTTCGATAACTTTAATACAAAATTGTCTTTGTACATAATTTTATAAGAGCATTCTCATCCAACTCTCTATCCCTAAATCCAAAATTACATAAAACACACTACATTTTCTTTCTCATTTTCAATTAAATAATACCATTTTATACATTTATCATTATCAGTTCTCTCTCCTTCACTCACAACCACTTTCAAAATATATTAAAAAGTTATAGGGGGTGAACAATAGCTTTTCAAATATATAGAAAAATCACTACGTTTTTTAAAATATAAAAATGTTTCACTCACAACACCCTAAATCACTCTCTATATTATAAAAACACCCCCTCACATAATATGATGTGTTGGATGAGAATGCTCTAAGTAACAAAAAAAATTGCTAAAAAAAAAATAAATAAAAAAATAAAAGCAAAAAATGCATTGCATGAGCATCCCATCGGAGAAAAAATAATCGTTACAAGAAAAGAACAAAATAACTGCTAGCCATTTCTTAATCCGTAGTAAAAGCAAGATCTACAAAACATGGTTGAGTTATTGTATAAAGATCAATAAAAATGTGTTAAGTATAAACCAAAGAAAAAATGGTATAAAAATAATAGTAAACATTTTCTCTCTTTACATGCAAGTCACATGTTAATTCTTCTATCATTTTTAAACGTCTATAACTTTTTCATATGATATTATTTTTTAAAATAAAATTCACCATAATAACGTTTTTTATATATTAATATGAGTATAATTTTGTTATATAAAAATAAAAAAAAATTACGTTATTGTGTCTTTTTGCTTACAATTGTGTCTTTCTATTTGTCAATGTGTTTTTTCGCCATTGTGTTTTTTTAAAGGAATATTGGATTCTAATAATCCCTGTTGAATGGTATTGGCCGATAATAATCCCTATTCATTTTATCACCACTGGCGGTCCCAAATTCAAAAACGTTGGCCGCCAATGGTCCTCCGTTAAAAAGGACTTAGCGACGTTATACTTTTTTTCGAATCTCAAACTAACTTTTTTGGGCTATTATCCGGAACGAAGATACGAGTCAAATGATATAAAACTTAGCTCCAAACAATGATCCAAACGACTTGATTTTGGGTAATTGTAAGTTTAAACACCCGAATTGAAGCATTGTTTTGACATTTTGAAGCACTTTTTCGAACTAAGGTTTACACCAATCGACTCGTATCCTCCTAACGATCAAAAGCCCTAAAACATTGGTTGAAATTCAGAAAAAACTATAATGCCGTTAAGTCATATTTAACGGGGGACCATTGGGGGCCAACTTTTTTGAATATGGGACCGCCGGTGACAATAAAATGAATAAGGATTATTATCGACCAATACCATTCAATAGGGATTATTAAAATCCAATATTCCTTTTTTAAAAATACTAGTAACACTGTTGTGTAATAATATGTAAATATAATGAAATATACCAACAAATTATTTAATACATAAAACACAATGATTAATATATATTACACAATAACCTGAAACGTAAACACAATATTGAATACATATAACACGATGGCTTGAAACGTAAGACATAATGGTAAATATATATAGCACAATAACGTGAAGCGTAAAACACAATAAAATCTACATATTACACAATGACTTGAACGTAATAAATAATGAATATAATACTATTTTTCTCAACTTAAGTGAATTTTAAACACAATGACTAAAACACAATTATAAGTAGAAAGACAAATGTTGAGCATAAAGACATAATGACAAATAAAAAGACACAATGATGTAATCTTTGTTATAATTTTTATTTTTAATATGAATACCAACTAAAAAAACATAATGACCAAAATCTATAACACAATGTATAGAAAAACTCAATTAAAAACACAATGGACAGCCAAATAACACATTATATAAAAACCCATTAAATTTTATTTTTACATAACAATTTGATATTCATAGTAAAGATAAAAAACGCTTGTTATTATGGTAAACAAAATTTCTAAAAAAATGGCGTATGAAAAGTTATAGACATTTTAAAATAATGGAGGAATTAACATTTGACTTGCATATGGAGAGAGAAGGTTATCATAAGTGAGTTATTACCTTAATGTTCTTTTCATCAATTTTTATTCTTAAATTAATCTCCATCATCCAAATCTAAGATCAATGAATTAATCTCCACCACCGGGCTGCCGCCACCAACCTTAGGTCGTTGAATCCGCCGAAAAAATCAGTTTCACTAAGCTTCGAAGAAGAGGGTTTCCTGTCCGTTTTATCAATTCCTCTTCTTCCTATCCCCCCCCCCCTAAAAAAATAAAAAATCTAATCGCAAATTTAATATATGCCTCCTCTTCGATTCCTCTTATTCATATCTTCCTCTTCTTCATTAGCCTGGCTTGTCTTGTATACTATATCTTTGTTTTTATAATAATGAGTTAAATTATATTAAAAATAGTTCCAATTACAATAAAGAGGCAGGTAAGCGGGCAACAAGCTGTGCCGGCACCCCTTTTGAATGACAAAACCAATTCAAAATAGTTCCAATTCTCTTTGTCGCCACCGTCGCTGCATGAACTTATGAGAAGGTTCGCTAGTATCAACCGAACACCAATTCAAGGTAAGTAAAACATCAATCTACTCAGATTTGTATTATGAACAAAAGCCCTATTGTCTTGAGCATTAACTATTGTTGTTCATATTAAATTTTGAAACAATTTTCTAGGGTTTTGATGAAAAAAGATGAAGGTAGTTGAGAAGGAGGACGAACTAGGAAGAGTGATAGCAGTGTGTGGCTGTGGTTGTGGTAGGTATAAGGTTAGGTTGGAACGCTGGCGAGTACTTTGTTGTTGGGGAGGGCTTCATAACTGCTGGCGCCAAATACGTACGGAAAGTGTTTGTGTTGGTGGGCTTCATCCGGTGCCGATTTATTTGGAATGCACGATGAATATGATTTAAAATGTTTGTTTAGATAGACCGCTTGTTTAAGTAGTAGCAAATTGATTTTAATGTGGGGGTAAGGTTGAATAGTTTCGATCATTATTAAAAGAATTAAAGATAGAAACACCGTTTTTTTATTTAAGTTTTTATAAATTGGTAAAATGATCGATTTAACTCATGTGCAATGCCCATGACATGATTTAATAAAAAAAAACTAACTGGGAATGACAAAAGATAAATGGTGTAACATTTGAAAACGTAAAGGACCAAAACATATAAGTTTTGAAGATAAATGATAATAAATGAAATTTGATGCAAACATAAAAGACAGTTTCTGTATTTCTGTTTTTATTTTGGGTCAAAAAGAATGGACACAAAAATCTTTGAGAATTGCTAAAACTATGAGTAGTGGGGGTGTCATTCTACCCCCCAAGGAGCCCTCATAGTGGCGGGAACACCGCCCCCTTGACGCTATTTGGGGGGGGGGGTGTTCCCTTAAAACGTCAGGTGGGGGGGATTGGTTGGTTGTTTATTTTATTATTTTTAATCAATATTAATAATAAAGAGAGAATAATTAATAAGGGCTCTTGATTCCAACAAATAAAATAAACTAACTTAACACACTAAAAACAAGATGACTATAAGTAAGGTTCATGCTCCTAGGGATACAGATTAACTAAATTATGCCAGAAATGTTTTTAAGTCCAGAAACGAGTGTTTTTAAAAGAGGGTTTTGATTTAGTCTTAAAATTAATGAAAACAAAGTATTGTAAAAACGTGCATTCAAACGTTTAAAAACTAATTCCAACGCTAAGGTAATTTCTTGCTTTAATTCTGGCTTATGATCAATAACAATTACGGTGCAATGATTATTACTTAAACGATTTGTATCAACACTAGACGTCACGCCGTTCGGATATCCGCTCTATCTAATGTCTAACCACACGCCGTTCGACGATTAGATCCAACCCGCTACTCCAAGCTCACATCGTTCTTATCTTAGTGTGCGGGTCACGAAATAGAAGTATCGATTATAATAAAATACCCACGCCGTTCGGAATACTTAATTAGATCATGTGACTCTATAATAATTTTGGGTTCATAGACAAACTCAAAATTGTTTCTTTTATCAAAACTTAAAATCTTATTGGTGTTTTAAATCTTAATGAACTTTATTAGAAAAATTAATAAGTTGATAAGGTTTAATAATAATCTAAATATACCGTAATAAACCGAGTTTAATATCAAGAATCACAAAAACAAACAATTCAAACAAACGAATCACATAATTGTTTCACATAAGTATCGAATCAAATCAAACCCTACTGTCGAAATTAAAATTAATTTAGCAAAACATAATGACTTAATCAATAAAAGCAAAATATAAACTATAACTCACGAAACCAGCCAAACAATAATTCTTCTCCTTAGTCAAGCTCTATGCTGCCGTCAAAATATGTGTCGTCCCTTCCCAGATTATCTCCAACTTTATGGGAAAAACCCTTGAAAATATTGTAGTGGGCTTTAGTTCAGGCCATCATACTTGATTACGTTTTTTCTTTTTGAATTAGCAATGCATTCTATTCCACGTGAATTTTTATTTTCTTTTATTTGCATGTCACTTTTAATTCATGGACCTCATGTTAGAATAATATCTGTTTATTAAGCCTTGACCATCTGCCTCACTCGCATATGCGCTGTACCTATAAAACAATAAAAACAATTCAAAAAAAAAAAAGACTCCATTCTACTCAAACCGTGTTTCACAAAATTATATGATACATGTAAATGCATTATATATGGCGAGATGTGAGTGTTTAAACATGCCAAAAAATGTAACTAACAAATCTCCCTAAGCTTAAACATTTTCCTTGCTCATAAGGAAGTCAAAAATAGTATAAACATATGCACGAATATTTATTTATTTTTATTTTTTAAGCCCGTTTGGTACCAGAAATATATGTAATGAGATTATAATTAGCATGTCATTTTTCGTTCATTTGAATTCATGAAGTACCGACATGTGTAACTACGATAATTAATTTAATATTTTGTGTCTCTTTAAACTCAAACCATCTTAATCCCAACCAAATGCTATCTGCTTAAAAATATACAATAATACCAGCATCGTTCTATTGTCCCTACACCCGTGACAAAAACCGACCCGCTTCATGACTTATTGAAGATTTCCAAAACCATACTTGAGGCAGCCATGCACCATAACCATGGCACAATAGCTATTATCTTTTAACCGCTTGTGTATTTGGCTCTAATTATGAAGATCGGGACTTTTCTCCCTTTATGATCCCCATAACCATCGCTCGTGATTTTTTTTCTTTATATATATATATATATATATATATATAGGAGGTCAACTTTTCACCTCTTTATGTTTTGCGGTTAATATATATGGAGGTGCTATGACATGGGGGCATGATGTGTGATAGAGGAAATGCAACTCAACCGATTTTAGTCGGGATTCAATCTATTACCATAAGCATTAGGATGGGAAACTAAACAAATATAATCATTAAGGTTATCGCATACAACATTGGTGTTTATTAACGAGCCGTACCTATCAGCACATCCCACATCATCTATGTTTTCCTCCCCATGGTTAGTATTCACATTTAAGCTTTGACATGCTAGTTTCCTATCATTTCTCATGAGAAACAAACTTTTCAAACCATAAAATGGTCATCCTGTTTATTTATTTATTTATTATTTTTTTTTCAAAACATTCTATGAAATATGATTAATAATGCATTTTAATGATTTATGTACAAATGCAATGCATAAACAAACTAAACGCAACACTTATGCGAAACATGCCTTTCAAATCTCCCCAAGCATTAAACTCGGCTTCGTCCTCGAGGATTGAAGTGAGGTGTGAGACGGAACTACTGAGGTGGAATGAGCGGTCCGACTTGAGGATTCCTACGAATGAATAGCCGATGGTGGCAACAAGCCATATAGATAAGTGGGGTTACTCTTTGCTTTCCAGCCATGCTTTCATAACTGATTGAAAAACGACCCTTTGGCTCTTGACCAAAATCATCTCAATCATAGATTTCTGTGCAATGCTAGGGCTGGGCGACGGAGAAGGTAGGAGCCTAATCGGTGATGGCCGGAGTAAGACAGAAACATCCCTTGTAGCGCCAGCGATAGAGACGGGCATCGGGTTGTGCAGCGATGGTGTTCGAGTGGTGACAAAGAGGGAGCAGTGGCTGTAGTACCTTGCTGGTGTTGCAGTCGGTGTCCGATGGCTGGTGAGGATGGATGTCGGCGGAGACAAAGGAAGAAGAATTGGTGAGGATCATCGGTGGTGGTGTGCGAAAGGTAGGCTGTGGCAAAAGTTATGTTTGGGATAACAAGGTGTGATGAAGACCTGAAGACCTGTGCATTTGGGTTTTCAAGAACAAAACAACACTTTGTTTTTTCTTTTTCTCAGAAGCCTTACCCGACTGGGTAAGTTATTTGACACGCCCGGGTCAAACGCTAAAGTGATTGATTACATTTCTACACGGGCGGGTCACTTTTGTAAAGACTTTTTAACACGGCCGGGCCAAGGTTTTGATCAAAACTACTTTCACACCACTGGGTTGATTTTTTTTTTATATTTTAAAAATTTTTTATAATTTTTTTTAGTTGAAATAAAACGAAAATAAAAAATGCGACACCACAGGTTGCCTCCCGCGAAGCGCCTTCTTTTGTGTCTTTGGCTAGAATTATTATTTTTGAAAATTTTCTTTAATCAGGTGCCACCATAAGCGGAAGAAGCTTTTGGACAACATTCGAGAACTTTAATTTTGGTGCTTTTTGTCTTTCTTTCTTCTGTGTAGCAATCTCTGTTAACTCCTCCCCAATCTTCAACATTTCAATCCATGTAACTTCACATGTACTTTTGTTTAAGACTAAGATTGAAACATCACTGTTAGACAAATCAAAACCTTTATCAATTAGTGGAACAACATCTATATAATTCAAAGATGAGACATCACTCGGGTAATGGATAGCATCATCTATGTTAAAATTTATAACCTCCCTGTTAAATTCCATAGAAAGAGTGTCATTATAAACATCAAAGTTTATTCTTTGAAGTTTTTAAAAATGGTCTCCTAAGTCAAATTGAGCTGGAATTTGGTTTGTCAACATCTTCCATGTCTAACACATAAAATGTCAGTTGGTAATACTAATTCATTCACTTAGACCAACACATCCTCTAATACACCTTTTGGGTATACTATGGATCGATTGGCCAATTAAATGGTCACCCGGTCCTCTTTAACGGTCCCACATTAAGTGTTTTGAAAATTGAGTATGGTAGGACGTTAATAGAGGCTCCAAGGTCCAGCATAGCTCGAGGCAGAGTAGTATTCCCCAATTTACAAGGAACGGTGAAAACACCCGGATCCTTGCACTTTGGGGGTAATCTCTTTTGTAACACTGCTGAAATATTTTCACTTACCTTGACCGTTTAAGTACCTTTGAGCTTTTCTTCATTGTACAAAGTTGTTTTATGAACTTTGCATTCCGTGGAACTTGTTTAATGACATCAAGGAGTGGAATCTTTACCTCTATCTTCCGGAACATCTCCATGATTTCTTGTTCTTCCTTTTCCTTCCTTGTGCCTCAACCTTTCATGGAATGGAGGCGGTGGATAAAATTTTACTTCGTTTTTAACTGACTTTGATGCTTCATCCTTTTTATTAACCTTCTCTTCTATAATAACTTCTTCCTCTTCACCACTTCTCAATTCTTCCTCCCTGCTTTTCAAGGTAATGGCACAAACATTGTGTTTAGTGTTATTCTCGGTTTGTGGGGGCAATTTTCCTTGAGATTCTATCTTACTCACCGAGATGGCGAGTTGAGATATTTGTTGTTCAAATTTCTTGATGCTAGCTTCAGTCTTCTGTTGGAATTTGTGAGTGCTTGTAGCGAAACTTTTGAAAATATCTTCCAAAGACATTCCTGAGCTACTCGCTTGTTGTTGTGCGGGTGGTTGTTGTTGAGGTTGGAAGTTTTGTTGTTAAATAGGCATTTGGAATGGAGGTTGTGATTGATATTGTGGAGGTCTTTGCAGGTAGCTCATATTAGAAAGATTTCCCCAATTCTGATTACCTCGGGGCTGCTCATAATGTCTCGACTTTTGTCCCGAGTAACCTTCCATTGGTTGTGCTTGCTCTACATCTTCTTGTAGTGCGGGGCACATATCCATGGGGTGCCCAAATTGTAGAAAAATTCCACAAGCATAAGCTTGTGGTTTTGCACCCTTACTTTTTAGTTGTATGACTACTTTTGTTAGTTCAACAAATTGAGTTTCAATGTGAGGAGTGTTCACTTCATTAGATCCTTGTGGTGTATCATCATACCATCCATTTTCTAGTGCCCAATGTTTTGTATCTTCTGCTATAGATGTGATCAAAGCTCGGATTTGAGTTGGTGTTTTATTAAATGCCTCTCCATTGGTGTCAATCCTTCACAAAAGTACTGAAGTAGTTGATGCTCAGATATGTCATGTTGTGGGAGTCGTGCACATAAGTTCTTAAACCTTTCCTAATAAGTATGTAAAGCTTCCCTTTTTGCTTGTTTGATCCCAATAATTTCTTTACGTAGGAGGGAGGCTTTAACTTCCGGGAATTACTTTTCTAGGAAAAGCCTTGCAAGATCATTTCAAGTGGTTACCGACCTCGGTGGTAGGTAATAGAACCACTCTCTTGCCGAGTCATGGAGAGCAAAAGGGAATGCCCTTAGCTTGATTTGGTCTTTAGTGATGTTGTGTGGCTTCATACCAGAACACACAACGTGAAAATCCTTAAGGAACTTCTGGGGGTCCTCATTCTGACCTCGGAAGGAGGGCAACAAGTGAATGAGGCCATATTTTAGATCGAAGTTCTCCATAGCAGGGTAGTTAATGCAAAGTGGTTGTTGGGTGACATCATGGGTTCCCCACTGTCTAAGTGTTTGTTCAGCTGCCATGTTGGTCGTTTCAGTAGGTGAGTTTTGTTCTTGGGTAGGTGATTGTGTTGGAGTTATTTGTAGTGATTCGGTATTTAAGGGGCGTGGAAACTTCTTTCGGAGTTTTGCTTGCTTTCTTAATTTCTTTAATGTTTTCTCAATCTCCGGGTCAATCTCAAAAGGTATACCTGAATGAAAATATCTGGATATTCCTAAATGATAAAATCTTGGCATAAAACGGTTAAAATCGACATATCCCCAGCAACGATGCCAATTTGATTGGGGGGGGGGGGTGTCGAATCCAACAAATAAAGTAAAGCAACTTGACACACTAAAAATGTAACAACTCGGATTTATTAAAAATTAATACTCTTATTAAATACCCGACCTATTTCAATGTTCGGGAAATTTTATCACGGTTATCGAGTTAATTAATTGCCATTATATTATTGTTTAATTATTTATATAAATATATATTTATAACTTTAAAATTATGGCAATTTCAACCTCAAAACAAACTTTTACCCAATTATGTTTCCACCTTCAATCTCTAGGGACTAAAATGCAAATACTATATATTAATATATTACAATCCTATATTATCCAGATTTATTTAACCTGGACCCGTTAACTCGTATTCGATCCTTATACCCGTACCCGTTTAATTGCTTGTTGCTTAATTCTCGTAATAAACATAGAAATCGAATCATGCGTTTGATTATCTATGCCTAAATAACCTTGCCGACAATGTTAATTAGGAATCCAGATCAAATAATATACATATTGACATAACTCGCTAACCATCTTAGACCCGTATATGAATGAGCATGTTAACAAGCTCCAAAATTCAATTAATTATACAGTTAGTACCCACTCCTCGTCGCCAACAGAACCCCCATCCTTAATTTTATAATCGTTGCTTCTTTGATTGTGTTTTTGAACTCGTCTAGTGCCGGCCACTATCTTCATAATTAACCATAATTTGATCATCTTCTGAGGTAATTAAAACATGTTTGGAGTTCGTTTTTAATCACTAATAAAAAAACCCTAAGCTTAATTAATCAACATCTTAACGGACGATTGAGGATTCTAGGGTTTGTTCATAATAGAGTTTGTTACTGTCTGTTTAAAAAGTTCAGTTCTATCTTATAAACAACCAACACACCAGCGCACATGGCTGGTGTGGGTTGTTAAGACGTTACCTTGGCCGGGGGCGTTTGTTTGAGCCACTCCTAGCCCATGTTTTAGGTTATTTTTGTTACATGTCATTTAATCACTTTATTATCTCTTTTAAAATTTTAAATTATATTATTAAGTATTATAAATATGATAATTAGTCAGTATTTTATTTAAAACCGACACATTACTAATCGTTTTCCGAATCTTTGTTAAACACCGTATATGTATACATATATATATGTATGTATATGTTACAATTATTAAAATATGTTGAAGGTTTTTTAGTATTAAAATATTTAACACTATTTTTAAATTAGATTATTTGTTAAAATTCATCTCGTTATTTATCATATAATATAAATTCAAGTATTTTTATAAAAGATCATATTTTATACAAATATTATCATTTATTATTTATTATCTATTACCTACACTATTAATTGAAAAAAAATCTTTATTTGTAATAATACAAATGTATTTTATATTTAATTAACCTTTTATACTTATATATATAA
Organism: Bidens hawaiensis; assembly: GCF_021521415.1. Lineage (NCBI taxonomy): Eukaryota > Viridiplantae > Streptophyta > Magnoliopsida > Asterales > Asteraceae > Bidens > Bidens hawaiensis. The sequence goes on along the minus strand of NW_027496567.1, from coordinate 19,991 downwards.
TTTTTATATAATAATTTTATTGATAATATTAAATATATTGGTTAAAATAGATGAAAAGTTTTAAAAGATCTATAAAATAGTATATATATATATTTATCAAAATGATAATAATCAATCATCAAATTTCCAACTTTATTTCTCTCAATCCATCAATTCCTTGTTTCCGCATTTATTCTTTATTAGGCTTTATCGTCAAAGCTTGATCTACCGTTTTCATTCTTATTTTATTGATATTCCCGTTTGCTTGTCTGATAATGTGAGTATCTCACCCCCCCTTTTAACTCATTTCTTAATATTTTGGGGACATATGTGTTTCAACTTATTTTAGTATTATTTAATACTCAACTTGCAACTGTTAATCATGTGTATATACCAATTTATGTCTAACGTGTTATATGCTTACTTGCTTATTTGGTTGGACCGTCGTAATAGCCATCGCCCAGTTTATCTGGCATCGCGCTTGTCGACAACTTATTCACTTGCTCATTGGTTAAATTGCTTATCTCACTTGACACAGTTTGCACTTTTATTTATTATAATATATTCACAAAATCTGGTGGTTTACTCACTCAACATCGTGTTGACAAAACCTATTGTATTTTTGACGCATATGCAAGTTACGACATGATATGATTATCAAGATTTGTTTGAAGAAACTTACGGTGCATGTTAGAGAAGAAGATACAAGAATTAAATTTTGGATATTTTTTTTACTTGTTAAATTATGAATTTTATGTACTTTGATCATTTGAATTTGTTGGACTATTTAAATTGGAATAACAGATATTATAATTTTAATTTTGCATGATAGTACATTGAGAGTTGTGAGGAATCAGCTCACGCCCCGGAATTTCCGTCGTAAGTTGGGATGTGACAAAAATAGTATGAGTGGAAGTAAGGTTCGTGTCCACAGGGATACAATTAACTAAATTACACCAGTAAATGTTTTTAAGTCTAGGCACAATTTTATTTAAAAGGGGGTTTTGATTTAATCTTAAAATTAATGAAAACAAAATATTGTAAAAACGTGAATTCAAATATTTAAAAGCTAATTCCAACACTATGGTAATTTGTTGATTTAATTATAGCTTATGATCATTAATAATTATTGTGCAATGATTTTTACTTAAAATGTTTGTATCAATACTAGACGTTATGCCGTTCAGACGTCCACTTTATCTAATGTCTAAACACACACCGTTCGGCGATTAGAGACAACCCGCTACTCCAAGCTCACGTTGTTCGGATCTTAGTGTGCGGGCCGCATGATAAGTATCAATTATAGTCAAACACCCACGCCGTTCGGAATTCTTAATTAGATCATGTGACTCTATAATAATTTTGGGTTCATAGACGAACTCAAAAATATGATTTGTTCCATTTTTTGAAAACTTAAAATATTATTAGGGATTTAATATTTAATGAACTTTATTAGAAAAATTAATAAGTTGATCAGGTTTATTAATAATCAAATATATACCGAAATGAATCGGGTTTAAGATCAAGAATCACACAAATAAACCTTTCAAATAAACGAATCACATAATTGTTTCACATAAGTATCAAATCAATAAAATGCTAAACCAATGAAAGGAAAACATTAACTATAACTCACGAAACCAGCCAAACAATAATTCTTCTCTTTTGTCAAGCTCTATGCTGCCGTCAAAAGATGTGTCGTCCCTTCCCAGATTATCTCCAACTTCTAATCAAATTCATTGGAAAAACCCTTGAAAATATTGTTGTGGACTTGTGGGCTCTAATTCGAGCCATCATACATGATTACGTTTCTTTTTTTTGAATTAGCAAAGCATTCCATTTCACGTTTCTTTTTATTTTCTTTTATGTACATGCCACTTTTAATTTATTGACATCATGTTAGATATTATCTGTTTAATCACATCTTGACCATCCACCTCACTCGAATGTGCACTGTACCTATATAACAACAAAAACAATCCAAAACAGACACCATTCCACCCAAACTAGTGTTTCACAAAATTATATGATATATGTATGATAAATGCATTATATATGAAGAAAATTGAGCGTTTAAAGTGTTATAGAACATGCAAAAAAAATGTAACTAACAACTCTATCCACTACACCCATTGTAGCCTTAAAGCACCTATGGTAACGTGGCTCTACATGACGCTTAACGTTCCATAGCTTCATCCACTATACACGATTTAAAAATGTTTCATGTAACAAAAACAACCATTTTTATTCATTAAAATAAAGATAATTGTAAACGCTACCACAACTACCGGTGTAACTATAAATAACAGTTTTTATACAATGAAAACTTAAAGGCCAAAACTCCTAGGGATGTTATGAGAATTTAACTCTTTTGTTAATCCAACTATTATGTTTTGGTCGTTATCGGTCTCAACTAATGAATTGGCTAAAAACGATTCCACCTTTTATCATATTTGTTACCAACGGTTCGCGAATAGCAGAATGCTATCGTCGTTAGTTGTAGGTCGCCAGAAGCTCACATTTTTTTTTCCCGAAAAATTAAAATTTTCATCTCAAACATCTTTGTAACCTTATATCGGAACTTTAGGAAACATTTTTCTAATAAAAACAACAATTATTGATGTTGTTGGAACACTAGAACCATCGTCAGAATCGGTTGTACGTTGGTGCTCAAGTGGTGATGAGTCAGTTAGTGGTGGTGGTGTTCAAGTTGAGTATTCCGAAAGAATGTGAGTTTTCCGGCCAAAAACGTTAATCTGACGACCCGCAACTAACGAAGTTAGGAATCTGTTAGTCGCAGATTATTGGGAACCAATACGATTAAAGGTGGGATCGTTATAAGCCAATCCCTTAGTCGATACCGATAAAGATCAAAAAATAATAGTTGAGATTAATAAAACTAGTACACATTTTTCCTGAAGCGGGAATAACCTATAAGTGTTCGTGAGGGTTTTAATTTCGTCTAATTTGCCCTATCAGATAGGATTATCATTCATTTCTTTATTTCAAAACGAACATGAACTTCATACACATTAATAAGCAAGTGGAGTTTATATATTTTTTTCTACATGCATTGGCTTGTTATTTTTATGTAGTCTTAAACATACATATTGAAACATATAAAATATCAAATTCTAGAATATATGAAGTATATATATGGACTTCTATATATATATATTGGTCCATGACTGGTATGTTTATAATATTATATTGTAATTAATTAATTGTGTGTTTAAGCTAATTTCATCAGATATTCTAGCGTGTTAGATTATTTGCATCTTAACGGGTTTTTACAATTTCTTGTTTCACAAGTTTGTATATTTTAAATATATCAATTTGTATTATTTTTAATTCCAATGGCAAAAACAGAGTGCTAAGAGCATTCACATCCCATTCCTTATATTTTCCCTATAATTTAGCTAAAAAACACTATTTCATAAATTTATCTATCTTTTTTTAAAATTCTTTCACATTCTATTCCCTATCCATATCCATAAATTAATTCTTTATTATTTGAACTCTTTTGTCTTATTATATAGTAAATGGTGATAGGGAATGGATTGGAGATGTGATTTTGATGGTTTTCTTAAAATTTACCATAAATTGTATGGGTTTAACAACTTTAGAGAATGGGTTGAAAATGCTATAAACAAGCAAGAATTGAGCTTTTTCACTTTTATCTTTTATCACCCAACACAATTTTCAATGTATAACACCCAGGACTATTTGCACATAAAGTTATAATTTATGTCACAATTTTCCTTCGGATCCAACAATAATACCTCAAAGATTTAAATAAAATTGTTCCTTAATTATCCCAAGAAAATCTAGATATAAGTACCATACGAGAAACAAAAACCTACCTTATAATTTATAATATATCTGATATAACTAAATCAACTAGATCAATAGATTCTTTAAGATTAAGTGAATCTTTAGGGGAATCAAGAGTTTACTTCTATGCTATTGAGCTTGTATTCTTTTCATAAGAAATGGAATTTCTTTAACAGAATACTTGTAGTATCTTTTGGATCCGGGTTGGGCCGAGCACAAACTGAAATAGGTCAAGTTCGTCAAAGAGGGAGACATGCCCGTAATTAGGGATGTCAATCGTCTCGTGTTGGCAGGTTGACATGTTGATGAGTTTTTGGCTGGCGGGTTAGTGTGTTGAGATTCTTTAACCCTAACCCAACCCATATATTTATCCATGTCATGTCGTGTCGACCAATTTAAATTCTTGTCATGTTCGGGTCAACCTGTTTAACGTTCATATACGAATACGAGTAATAAATTAAACAATTAATTACACTTATCCATATCTCTCATTCCCAGTTAACAATCGTCAATTCCCAATTAACAAACTTTTTTGTTCATGTATTTGGCTCAAGATAAAAACAAACGAATTAAATAAACAAATAATAGACAATTAAAACTAATAAAATTGAAATGTTGGAAGTAAAAAAGTAGAAGAATGTAGTGTAAAAAGAAGTTGATTTTACTTTTAAAAGTTAACTGATATATAAAAAATTAAAAATCGAAGTATATAACTTTAAAATTAAAAACTTCTTATCTCTAAAATCAAAATATTAAAACGGGTTACAAGGTCAAACCACTTTTTAACTGGTCGGGTTCAGGTTGACCTGTTTTTAAATATGTCGGGTTCGGGTTAACCTATTTAAGAAAATTGGTCGTGTCAGCCGACCAAAAACCTATATTTTTTGGTGTCAGGTTTCGGGTCGTGTCAGCAATTGACACCCCTACCCATAATCGTGCGCTTTGGTGGAGCAGACATTTTAAGAATGCCACCTTGATGGAGTTACACATTGCACCAATATTAGTACCAGAGCTGTGCAGAATAAGCATCAAAAGAGTAGCACCACCTTTATAGTAGGTACACGCAAGAACACTGCAACAACCACATAAAGGAGACGTCAGCATTGAACAGTTGGTCCGACACAAAAGACCCCACAATCTCCACTATAACGGTTGTAGAAGGGACAAAACGGATATTCTCACCACATGTGGCCTAATAAAATTTGCATACCTTTGACTATTAACAGAGGATTCCATAAAACAGTAAAAATGATTTTGATCTCACTTTATCGAGTCTCTCCTTACTTACAAATTAACATACTGATTCTCACGCCAGGTGATAGTTACAGAAAACCCTTTTCCAGTAACTAGGCTAATGGCGTTGTTAGTTTTGCATATCACAACACATTCACACCCGTATTCAAGATTCCCGGCTCATCACTCCATGTGGAAATACCCATTCAGACCCCGGTCAAACTCAAGTTTCTTCAGAAGCCGTCATAACTCACAACAAATTTAAGAAAGTAAACGGTTAATGAAAAGAAAACTAACATTGCTATTAATTAAAGCTTGTGGTTGGAGATGTATTAACATTCAAATTATGTGACGAAGATTAAGATTTTGATTAATCATCTTAAAACACCTCAAGACTATATATGACATTTTTGGTGAACTTAAAAATAAGGGCGTCTATATATGACATTTTGGTGAACTTAACAATAAGACTGTTCGCTATGGGGGTGTGGTGAAGACCGGGCGACTTTGAGGGTGGATGTGGGGCCATCCAACTTCTCTCTCTCTCTCTCTCTCTCTCTCTCTCACACACACACACACACATATATATATATACATATATATATAATGGGTTAACAAAGGGGATACAAAACCACAATGGAACGCTATAGAGAGGGACAACAAACCTACGTAGCTATGACGTGGCGGTGACGTGACACCGTGAAGAGACTTTAAAGACCCCTCCATAATGAAAAACCTAAGGTTGTAACATTACTCAAAGCTTTGATACAGTGACAAATAACATATTGACAGACGTTAAGACATTAACATGAAAGGATAAACCTGTCATTAACTCATTAATTTCATGATTTAGAAAAGTCTCAACAACTAAATTTAGAAAACACTGAAAATAGAGGTAGGGTACCAAAAAGATCCAAATAATCTTAAGCATCACCCTCGGGTCAGAGGGGACAACCACATATGCCACCCGCGGGACATATAAATCACCCGCTAACTCAAAGACAAAGGAAGAACAATAATACATCCTAGAGATTATGTGCGGGAGGACCTAGACGCCCTCAAAAGTCATCCGCAGGGTACAGTTCCCACCTGCAAGGATGGCCAGAAGGCAACGTCATAGGACAACTGTATTTAACCAACTTTCTTCTAGAAGATTTACCAAGATCCTTTCTTGAAAAGCACGTGACCTTTCAGCCAATAGAAAGAGGACAGCTAGCCAGGTTGTTACAACCATGCACATGGCCAGGTTTATACCGTCCTATCACAGAGGGACATGTATCCAGGTTGCTACAACCATGCACATGGGCCGTATATCTCAACCTATCACATGAGGACACGTGTCTAGGCAGTTACGAGAGCATCTTCTAGAAAGGGATAGTTGGGCCAATTATATTCCCACATCATTCGGCTATAAATACTTCACAATCTCCATGAGGTATGGACATTCACTCTCAACGATCTACTCTAAATACTTAAGTATTTTCTCTTCGCCGGACTTGTACTTATTCTCACACCGGAGGGTGGTTACGGGAAGACCCCCCTCTTGTCCTTCCCGTAACGAGCTCACGGTGGTTGTTTTACATGTTTCTGTCATTGGACTTGGGAGATTGGACTTGTATCATTATCAGTAGTTGTTTGACCCGTACCCTATGGACTCATCGGACTAAGACCCTTTGGGGGGATTAGGTCCGTGTTTCTTCATTGGGGCCATCCATGTGTACCTAGTGTTCATGCCAATGTCCAAAAGAAACACAAGATGGGTCCCGAGCAAACAAAAGCTATGAATGAGCAAGTTCAAGACTTATTAAAAGCTGGAATCATCTGCGAAATACATTACCAGACTTGGGTGGCTATTCCGGTCATCGTTCCCAAGAGCAATGGAACATGGCAGATGTGTATAGATTTTAAAGATCTAAACAAGGCATGCCCTAAGGACTGTTATCCATTGCCCGATATTGATCTCAAAGTTGATGCGGTAGCCCCGTTCAAGTTCAAATGTTTCCTTAATGCCTACGAAGGTTATCACCAGATCCCCATGGCGGCAGGCAATGAGGATAAAACAACGTTCCGTACTGACCAGGGCACATTTTGTTACAAAATGATGCCTTTTCGATTAAAGAACGCGGGTGCTATGTATCAACGACTAATGGATGAAGCCTTCAAAAATCAGATTAGGCGAAACTTGGAAGTCTACATGGATGATTTGGTCATAAAAAGTATTGAAGAAGACCAAATGTTGAGGGATATAGAAGAAACGTTTGATACCTTGAGGAATATCAACATGAAGTTCAATCCTAGTAAGTGTTCCTTTGGGATGGAAGAAGGGAAAATTTTAGGCGTAATCGTCACAGGTGCGGGCTTTAAGGAAAACCCAGACAAGGTTCAAGCAGTGGCCCACATGCCTTCACATTCTTCCCTCAAAGAGGTACAAACACTCAACGAAAGGCTTGTTGCTCTAAATAGATGTTTAGCCAATCACGCAGACAAGTCTTACCATTTATGTCAACTCTGAGGAACTGTCTAAAGAAGGCACACTTCAAACGGATTGCGGAAGTAGAAAAAACACTTTTAGTGGTTAAAAAGTGTTTGATGGAACTGCCTACCTTAACAGCACCACATGTGGTAGAGGCTCTGAAAATGTACTTGTCAGCATCTGATATTGCCACTGGGGCCGTGCTACTGACGGATAGAAAAAACCTACAAATGCCAATTTATTATGTCAGTAGAACGTTGACAAGTCTAGAAACCAGATATTCAATGCTTGAAAAGCTGGTTATGGCACTAGTCTATGCCGCCAGGCGCCTCCGCATATATTTCCAATGTAACATCCCGAAAATGTTCATACCAATTTTTTCCATTTAGAAAGTTGAGGGACCATTTAATCATTTATCTATAAATATAAAACTCTATTGAAGCGACACATGTCCAATGACTAATAGGATGGAATCGACATGTGTCCGATGACTAATCTAGTGAAATTGACACATGTACGGTGACTAATCAAATAGATTGACATGTATCGCCACATGTCACATGAAATGAGATGTGTCATCACAAGAATGAATGGTGGCAAGAGACGGTCCAACCGGCGGTATAAGAAACAACTATAAATAGTGGTCATGGGTTGCTCATTTGTGACATCCCGAACACCATACCACTATCACTTCCTCGAAGTTTGTACCACCGAGTTGGAGTCCCGACACCACTATAGAGTTTCGACGTTTCATACCCCGACACCAAACTTTCTCTCTCTAGATTCCCTCTCTAGAAATTACTCTCTCACTACCTCGGTTTCCGTGCCCTGGCCCGACAAAAGTCAACTCGTAATCCATGCCATACACTGACGAAACCTCGAAGTGTGTGCTACACGAGAATAACCCGACATTCTATCTCGAAGTACGTGCACGTCAAGACGGCCACCATATGTTGCCTCGTTTTGCATGCCAACCTCGAAGTTCGTTCCGATAATCTAAGCGCTAGTACGCGACATAGAGTAGAAGTGCTGCTCATACAAACTTAGGTATCTAACTTCGAATACCCGTGTAAAGTAAGGGTTCTGACCTAAGTCATTATGGTATTATTATATGGCTTAGATCATAGTCAGGGGTATAGCCCAAACATTGATCATAATTATGTTTATGTAAACTTTAAATATACAAAGGATTATAATAATGTTTCTGTACAACTAAGAAACATCAGTTCTACACTCACAAGGAAATAAAGTTTCTTCACGATTAAGAAACATAGCATTCGTATACAAAGAATATAGTTAAAACATTGTTTCTTCATGTGTAAGAAACATAAGAATTTACATGCATAGCAGTCAATGAATGTTTCTTCTTTAAGAAGAAACAGATTATAGATGTTTTTTCATAAGGAAGAAACTCATCATATGATTTGGTAAATAAACAGAAAGACTACGGGTCTAAAAATTTTATTCAAACAAATGATCAATCAAGGTTTAAAGCTATTTAAACCAGACTAAAGGTCTATAGCCGGATCAAGAGACGATCCGGATATTTATATACCTATTTTATTATAGGTCAATCAATCAATCAGTCAATCAATCAATCATTCATTCATAGTCAAGGTTTCAAACGAAATCACCATATCATTCAGAACAGTCAATCACAGGTGAATACGTTCAAACCTTTTATAACGTGAATACGTTAACCTTTTTATCAGTCAAATATATTTATACTCAATGAGACGAAAGGGTGTTTGCATTAACGAGTCAATCAATGTTTACATGAGGTCTTGTGTTCTCTAAAACGTTATAATACAAAGTAGAGAATAAAATCAACTCAGACCGATTACACATGTGTCTGGATCCAAACATAACCGTTCAGCCTAAATCATTCCAAGGCTACGTGGCCGCGGGCTAATGGTCATAACTAGTCTCCCAGTAAGGGCTACATGGCTCAGGAACAATTGTGTGTGTAGGGCAGTGGTACATAGACCAGAAGTAGAAATGCTTCTGCTGAGCTTGTAGAGAAAACTATATTTGTATTGTAATGTCATTCAAATGTTTTATTGAGTCATACGTGTTAACTAGCATATATGTATTTTTCCCCACATTTCAAGGAAACATATTAGCACAGGTAGCAAGGAACATAGTCATTCATGGAGATAGACACTCGCAAGGTAGAGATGACTCAGTTTTTAATTATTAAAATATTGCAAACGGTATTTCAACAAGCTTTATAACTCAAACACCGGGTATTTATTATCCGAGAAAGTCTTCAAATAAATTAATATTTTATTCAACCAAATTCTTCCGCTAAAATAATCCGCAACTCTGATGTATTTACAAAACAGGTACCAACTATTGGTCACACGCCTAGGCCCTAAACCGGGGTGTGACAGGTTGGTATCAGAGCCATCGATCTTAGCGAATTAGGTATTTAATCATACCTAGGCTTTGATCAAAGATAGATATCAATCTTATAAATAAGAGTCATCGGTTACAACAAATTAGGTATTAATGTATTGGTACCTAAGCTTTAAATTAATTGTTGAATAAGTAGGGATAAGCAAAAATTGATAATATCCCTAAAAGCATAATCTGTTCAAATGTCTTATATAAACTACTTTGGGCGTATATGTCTAGTAGTTAGACATTCAATCATTACATTCGAATCTGAGCCATCAGATATGGCCAGTAATAACAACTATTATCAGTCAAGAACAATCAACGGTTCCTAATTTGCCATATAGAGGGCAAACTAAGAATCTTTCTGGCAATTCATAAATACCAATAGAAAGAGCAATCTTATTACATGATCATCAGTCACAATAAATTAGATATTTAACAGAAAAATATCTAAATATTCAAATACTACGGATAAGGTAAATTGTACAAATTAGATAGGAACGCATTCCTATTTTCAATCAAATCTCACGCAGATTTTCAGTCACAATAGTTATACCATTCAAACCTCAATCTGGTAAAAGAAAGGGATGTATTGGAACATCTCTACTCCTAATTCATGTGTCCAATAACAAAGATTCATATCAAACGACAATGGAAGGAAATTCAGATTCATTCGATACTCCACCAGTTCTGATAAGTGTAAATCAGAATACGCAAGGAGTAGGATCAAGTAAATCAAAACCAATATCGCCAAAAAGGGAAAAAGAGTAATGGAGACAATTATCAAGAACAAACAATATATTTAGCATTTCAATGGAAAAACACTTGAATACGACTCAGAAATTTCCTTAGAAGGAATGTATGACATTGAAAATAAGTCTAATCATTACGAAATCAATGCCACCAAATTAGCATAAGCAATGCTTAAGAAAGAAATAGAAAACAAGGAAAGACAAAAGAAAAGGAGATAAGCAAAAGCATCAAAAAGGAAAAACAAGAACAAGAAATTGATCATTCGCTGGAAGAAGTAGACAATAAGTTGTAATAAATATAGCAATAGTAGTTTTGTACATTCTTGCTACTACAACATAAGATATGTTTTACTTTCTTCGAAATACTAAACTTATCTTTAAATTACGTCATGAAATAGAAAGCATAAACTCTTAAGAGTAATTTCCCCATCAAGTCTGGAAGAAATTATCAGCTTAAAGGAAAAGTTCAGGTGGACAAAATTCAGAGAATAAGTAACTTCAAATCAATGCTAATGAAGTATTTAGCAAAAGAGACATAAACAAACCTAGAAAGAGAATTGGAACTTCTCATGGGTTGTCTGTACACAAGGTATGTACTAGTCATTTCAAGAGCATACAATAAAAGACAAACTAGTAATATCTAAGTAGAACCTTATCAACAATCATTAAGATATTCTGAAGGTAATTAAGAGATATATGGATATATCATCTTATAAAAGTTCTTCAATATCATTTCTCAGTAAAAAGGGAAAAACATATGGATTATGCCCAACACAAAACAAATAACCTTAAGGAAAGGTTAGTTAGGTCTGAGAAAAGTTGGAAAGGAGATTCCTCTAAGGATACGACAAATCTATGAAACGATTTCATATAGCATTAAGTTCATTAGTCACATAGTTATCATCAGTATCTAAGTTCCTATCATAACTGATGTAATTTTATTTACAGAAGGTTGAACCAAAACAGTTAGTAAATAATGATGAAATTTCCAATCAGAAAAACAACAAGAATATGACACAACCTGACCATGAGATTCCATAATGATATTTAGTCAAATTGCAAGAGAGAATTCATGACACAATGATCTCTCTTATTGTTATAATGAAAGGAGAGAGATACAAAATTGAATATTCAAATAAGATAGTTAGAACCATCTAAGCCAAAATCCTTATCATCATGGAAAAACCATTATAGTTTCAATATGGATAGTAAGAACTTCAAGAACCATTTAGTAACTGAAGGTTGTAGTTTTAAGAATTTCAAAACCTATGAACCAAAAGAATTTTATGGAAACCAAGGTGTTATACCAACTTTACGATGGCTTGAAGAGATCGAGTCCATCGTCATCATTAGTCAATATACTGAGATTCAAAAGATTTAGTACGCATCTCTGAAATTCAAAGGTGAAGCTTTTGAATGGTGGAACACTCTAATCGTAAGAAAGGGCAGAGAAACCTTGTATCAGATGAAATGAGAAAAATTCAAAGAACTCGTATTACAACAGTTTTGCCCCATACCAGAAGCCAATCTTATTCAAACTAAGATGGATATCACAAATCTCATAGAGTACAACACTAAGTTCCTTGGAGATTACCAATCAACTTCGCTTCTAGACAACTCAGAATACGACAGAGTTATTCAATACATATCAGGATTACCCAAAGAAATAGGAGATATAGCAAGAACCCATATGCCACAAACTACCTCCTCGGCCATGGAATTGGCCAGATATTTAATCAATAGTATGGTAAGAAATACGGAGGTTAAAGAGAAAATATTATGAGAAAGAAGGAAAAAGGCAACAAACAAACAAGAGAATAACATCAACAAGGAGAAACAATTTAAATACAAAAGACCAGTTTGTCAGAATTGTGGTAAACGACATCATGGAAAATGTCGAAAACAAAACAGGAATAATATAGCAATCACCTGTACCTTATGTAACAAAATTAGTCATTCTGAAAAGGACTGTAGAAGGAAAGCAGTTACATGTTTCAAATGTGAAAGAAAAGAACATTTTAGAAGTGAATGTGCAAAAGCACAATAAGCAATAACAAGACCAGCACCAATAAGAAAGAGGAAGTATAAGGAACATATGACAATCAGGAATAGAAACAAATGAGATTATATCTAAGAAATATCTAAAACTCAAAGGCATGAGAAATAGATATTCAACTCTTGTTACTCATGTTTAAACGATAAAATATGTAATAGAAAAAGGGTAATCAAATCTTTAATATATATAAAGAAAGGTATTAGTATGCATATACTGTCTTTACATAAGAATGGTTATATACGAAAGAAAAGAGATATTTAACAATTCAAAATACAAGAAACTTTGTTATTCAATCATCATCTATGGAAAGATGAAAAACTAAGGCATAAGAATGTCCAAACTATGAAAGTTCAAAGGTATCATTAAAAAACAAACGGAAGGAATCTGTCAAGATCATGAAGTAAAGGATTACATGATTCAAGAATGGATATCTTGAAAGTTGTCGAGATGAATAAAGGACTCGATGGACTGAATTCAAGATACAATAGAGTTAACATCAGTGAATGTTTAGAATACACAAGGTAAGGTAAAAAGTTAAACACAACTGGCCACTGTGCTTAGCAATTTACAATTACTTATGACGTTCTGAACTATTAGCTGAATACATCATTCAAAGATGTGAGTTAACAACAAATCAAGAATTCAAATCACTCAAACATCTCTAAGTTAAACACCAGAAACAAATTTGATAAGATCTGATCATAAATCGAGATGTGAGAAATCACTCACAACGAATCTCGAGGACGAGATTCATTCCAAGGTGGAGAGGATGTAACATCCCAAAAATATTCATACCAATTTTTGTCAATTTAGAAAGTTGAGGGACCATTTAATCATTTATCTATAAGTAAAAATATAAAACTCTATTGAAGCGACATATGTCCAATGACTAATAGGATGGAATCGACATGTGTCCGATGACTAATCTAGTGAAATTGACACACGTACGGTGACTAATCAAATAGATTGACATGTATCGCCACATGTCACATGAAAGGACATGTGTCATCACAAGAATGAATGGTGGCAAGAGACGGTCCAACCGGCGGTATAAGAAACAACTATAAATAGTGGTCATGGGTTGCTCATTTGTGACATCCCGAACACCATACCACTATCACTTCCTCGAAGTTTGTACCACCGAGTTGGAGTCCCGACACCACTCTAGAGTTTCGACTTTTCATACCCCGACACCAAACTTTCTCTCTCTAGATTCTCTCTCTAGAAATTACTCTCTCACTACCTCGGTTTCCGTGCCCCGACCTGACAAACGTCACCTCGTAATCCGTGCCATACACTGATGAAACCTCAAAGTGCGTGCTACACGAGAATAACCCGACATTCTATCGCGAAGTACGTGCACGTCACGACGGCCACCATATGTTGCCTTGTTTTGCGTGCCAACCTCGAAGTTCATGCTAAGCCCCGAAGTTCCGACAATCTAAGCACCAGTACGCGACATAGAGTAGAAGTGTTGCTCATACAAACTTAGGTATCTAACTTCGAATACCCGTGTAAGGTAAGGGTTCTGACTAAGTCATTATTGTATTATTATATGGCTTAGACATAGACAGGGGTATAGCCCAAACCTTGCTCATAATTATTTTTATATAAGCTTTAAACATACAAAGGATTATAATAATGTTTCTTTACAACTAAGAAACATCAGTTCTACACTTATAAGGAAATAAAGTTTCTTCACGATTAAAAAACATAGCATTCGTATACAAAGAATATAGTTAAAACATTGTTTCTTCATGTGTAAGAAACATAAGAATTTACATGCATAGCAGTCAATGAATGTTTCTTCTTTAAGAAGAAACAGATTATAGATATTTTTTCATAAGGAAGAAACTCATCATATGATTTGGTAAATAAACAGAAAGACTACGGGTCTAAAAATTTTATTCAAACAAATGATCAATCAAGGTTTAAAGCTATTTAAACCAGACTAAAGGTCTATAGCCGGATCAAGAGACGATCCGGATATTTATATACCTATTTATTATAGGTCAATCAATCAATCAGTCAATCAATCAATCATTCATTCATAGTCAAGGTTTCAACCGAAATCACCATATCATTCAGAACAGTCAATCACAGGTGAATACGTTCAAACCTTTTATAACGTGAATACGTTAACCTTTTTATCAGTCAAATATATTTATACTCAATGAGACGAAAGGGTGTTTGCATTAACGAGTCAATCAATGTTTACATGAGGTCTTGTGTTCTCTAAAACGTTATAATACAAAGTAGAGAATAAAATCAACTCAGACCGATTACACATGTGTCTGGATCCAAACATAACCGTTCAGCCTAAATCCTTCCAAGGCTACGTGGCCGCGGGCTAATGGTCATAACTAGTCTCCCAGTAAGGGCTACACGGCTCAGGAACAATTGTGTGTGTAGGGCAGTGGTACATAGACCAGAAGTAGAAATGCTTCTGCTAAGCTTGTAGAGAAAACTATATTTGTATTGTAATGTCATTCAAATGTTTTATTGAGTCATACGTGTTCACCAGCATATAGCTGACGTATTTTTCCCCACATTTCAGGGAAACATATTAGCACAGGTAGCAAGGAACATAGTCATTCATGGAGATAGACGCTCTTTTTATTATTAAAATATTGCAAACGGTATTTCAACAAGCTTTATAACTCAAACACCGGATATTTATTATCCGAGAAAGTCTTCAAATAAATAAATTTTTTATTCAACCAAAGTCTTCCGCTAAAATAACCCACAACTCTGATGTATTTACAAAACAGGTACCAACTATTGGTCACACGCCTAGGCCCTAAACCAGGGTGTGACATCCAAGGTCACCCCATCAATGTGCTAACATGGTACAAGTTGAAAAATGTGCTGATTAAGCCATAATTATTCGGACGATTGGCAAAATGGGCTATAGAAGTGGGAGAACATGTGATCGAGTATAGACCCAGACCCGCGATCAAAGGCCAAGTGCTATCAGACTTTGTTATAGAAATCCCGCAGAACAAGGAAGAAGAATTCCTGGTTGAACAACAAACTTCGATACCTGTTGAGTGAGACCAAGTTTGGTCACTGTTCACGGACGGAGCTTCAAGCAACAAAGGGTCAGGCGCGGGCCTTAGGTTGGTTAATCCCGAAGGTCATGAATTTACTTATGCCATAAAGTTGGACTTTAAAAGCACCAACAACGAGGCAAAGTATGAAGCTTTCTTGGCAGGCCTGCAGATAGCCAAAAAACTTGGAGTAAAACATTTGGAAGCGCGGGTAGACTCAATGCTGATCGCAGGACAGATTAACGAGACGTCTGAGACAAAATATGATGTGATGGCTTCATACTTATCACAAGCAAAGGACTTGATCCTTCAATTTTCATCTTGCAAAGCCATCCACATCAAGAGAAGTGAAAACAAATCAGCAGATGCTCTTAGCAAATTAGCTTAAACAAATTTTGAACATTTTGCAAAATACATCCGCATTGAAGTTCTTGATCGACCCACTGTCCCGCATCATCAAGTCCTAGTTATACAAACTGGTGTTGAATCTTGGATGACACCAATCATGGCTTATCTAACATCAGGTGTTCTCCCAGAAGAAAAAGCTGCTGCCCAGAAGATCAGACACAAAACCTTGAACTACCAAGTACAAGATGGTATCTTGTATCGCAGATCCTTCCTCGGCCCACTCCTGAGATGTGTGGACGCCGAGGATGCAAATTATTTGATAAGGGAAGTTCATGAGGGAATTTGTGGTCTTCACGCGGGTCCAAGAATGGTTGTGGTCAACTCATGAATGCAAGGTACTATTGGTCGGGGATGTACATGGACGCAGTGCAAGAAATCAGAAAGTGTAATTTATGCCAACGACATTCCCCCAATACCCTGCGCCCAAAAAATGAGTTAGTGCCAGTAACATCCGCATGGCCGTTCCATAAGTGGGCAATTGATATCATGGGTCCATTCCCAGAAGCCCCGGGACGCGTCAAATTTCTGATTATGGTTATTGACTATTTCACTAAGTGGGTAGAAGCCAAGCTGGTTGCCTCCATCACTGCATTAAGCATCAAGAAAATTTGTGGGAGTTTATCATCTGCCGCTTAGGCCTCCCGCAAGAGCTAGTCAGTGATAACAATTCTCAGTTCGTGGATAGTGGGCTACAAGCGTGGCTAAAAGAACTTCAGGACACCCAAGTATTTACTTCCGTAGCCCACCCACAAGCCAACAGCCAAGTTGAAAGAGCTAACATAACCATTAAAGATGGAATCAAGGTCTAACTTTGGGCTTTCCGCACCCAGAAAAAATCAAGCAACTCTGAAACGCCGTTAAGTCTGACTTATGGTACTGAGGCCATGATTCCAGCCGAAATTGGAGTTCCATCCGCACGAATGTTGATAAACAATGACAATGAAAAAGTGTTGCGGATGAACTTAGACCTCCTTGAAGAAAGGAGGGAACTGGCCTTGATCCAAGTGCATAATTATAAACGTCAGTTGCAAAAGTATTATGTCTCAAGGGTTAAAAAATGCACTTTCGATGTGGGAGACTTTGTCTTCCGTAAAAATGAAGCATCAGGTCAAGAACCTCGGGGTAAATTAGCCCCGACTTGGGAAGGCTCTTATAAAGTAAAATAAGTATTATCAAAGGGTGCGTACAAGTTGGAGAAATTAGACGGGACAAAATTCCCTAGAACTTGGAACGTTGCACAACTAAAAAAATGTTAAATTTGAGCAAGAATTTAGTAGAGTATATTTTATTTTGGCCTGCATGCCCTGATAGCTAGTAAAAAAGACATCTTATATTATCATTTGTATTACACTAAGGCCTGCGTGCCTCTCATATTAAAGAACTTGATTAAACCTATGTGCAAGTCTTGTGTAAAATGTTTCCTGGCCTGCGTGCCAGAAGGGAGTAGCGTGTCCTTAAGGAAAACTTCCTGGCCTACGTGCCAGAAGAGACCCGCGTGTCCTTAAAGAAAAATTCCAAGCCTGCATGCCAGAAGGGACCCACGTGTCCTTAAAGAAAAATTCCTGGCCTGCGTGCCAGAAGCGACCCACGTGTCCTTAAAGCAAACTTCCTGGCCTGCATGCCAAAAAGACCCAAATACTCTTAAGCATCACCCGCGGGTCAGAGGGGATCCCTCATATGCCACCTGCGTGACATATAAAACACCCGCATAACTCAAAGACAAAGGAAAAACAATAATACATCCTAGAGACCATGTGCGGGAGGACCTAGACGCCCTCAGAAGTCATCCGCGGGGTACTATTCCCACCCGCAAGGATGGCCAGACGGCAACGTCATAGGCAGTTGTATTTAACCAACTTCCTTCAAGAAGATTTACCAATATCCTCTCTTGGAAAGCACATGATCCTTCAGCCAATTGAAAGAGGACACCTGGCCAGGTTGTTACAACCATGCACGTGGCCCGGTTTATCTCATCCTATCACAAAGGGACATGTGTCCATGTGGTTACAACCATGCACATGGGCCGTATAGCTCAACCTATCACATGAGGACACGTGTCTAGGCGGTTACGAGAGCATCTTCTAGAAATGGACAGCTGGGCCAATTATATTCCCACATCCTTCGACTATAAATACTCCACAATCTCCATGAGGTATGGACATTCACTCTCAACGATCTACTCTAAATACTTATGTACTTTCTCTTCGACGGACTTGTACTTATTCTCACACCGGAGGGTGGTTATGGGAAGACCTTCCCCTCTTGTCCTTCCCGTAACTAGCTCACGGTGGTTGTTTAGCAGGTTTCTGTCGTTGGACTTGGGAGATTGGACTTGTATCATTGTCAGTAGTTGTTTGACCCGTACCCTATGGACTCATCGGATCTAAGACCCTTTGGGGGTTAGGTCCGTGTTTCTTCACTGAGTATACTATATTAAGGCCAAATCTTGACACTCCCAGTGTAAGGTTTCAATATATTAATTAAGTTTATCTATAATTTAGTTTTTCTTATTATGTTCTAATTAGATTTCCTTATTGTTTATATTTTTTTTATTATTATGTTTTTCTTTTCCTATAAATTGTAATAATTGTTCGAGAAAATAATAAGGAAATTGTTTCAACTTTGGTTTCTCTTTTTCTCTCTTATTCTTGGAGCCTAACCCACTCTACTGGTCGATCGGGAGATAGACCATCTTGAATAAGTTTATATCAATTTGGTGCTTTCACCAATCGTCCTCATGCATGCTTCCTCGCGTCAAGACCTGTTCATAGTCATGATCGACAAAATCGATTGGTTATTGATTCACCAAGATAAAATCACTGCCCAACAAGCAGCCCTAGCCCAGTTCTACTTTCACTCACTCACTACCACTATGAAACAAATCAGAACTAAACTTATGTAACATCCTACTTTTGATAATAATAAATAAAAGAATTTTGTTTATTTAATAGTGTGTTATTACATAGTTATGGTAGATAAAAATAATAGAGTATGGACTTGGACAAGAAAATATAGGATAAGGGATGGTGATGGGCCTTAGGTCCATGGGCTAAAGGTTATATAAACTCCCTTAAACCCTAAAACCCTCATTTCCATCTTCTAGCCTCCATACACACTAAAAAACGCACACAAACACTCTCATCATTTTGGACCTAGATCCGAGATGAAGAAAGGTTGAGTTTCGTGTTCAACATCATTAAACAACAAGATAAAATGTCCGGATTCACGTGTTGAATCCAAGCCGAAGCAAAACCCAACCAAAAATGCACATTTTAAATTAAAGGTTACATTTCAAAGATTGGTTGGCCTAAGATTTGATACTAAGGAAAATCGGGCATTTATATACAAGAAAAATATAAACTTGAACGTAAACGAGATGTTGGAATAAAACGGGTAATACGGATGACGTTTGGGACAAGTTAAGGACGAAATGGAACTCGTTATAGCTCATAACCCGTTTTATCATTTAAACGGGCAAAACGAGTCGAAGGGAAGACTTGAAGTGATAAGAACGGGAACCATATATGAATCGGGTACTTAAGAATCCTGATTCAATTGAAAAAGTAATCGAATAGAGTTGTTAAATAATCAAATGGAATAGAAAAAGTAATCAAATCAAGTTGATAAGTAATTGAATCGAATAGAAAAAGTAATCGAATCGAGTTGTTAAGTAATCGAATCAAGTAGAAAAAGTAATCGAATCGAGTTGATAATGTAATCGAATCGAATGGTCATTCAATTAGAATCTGTCATTCTATTACAATTTCATTCCATTAGAATCTGTCATTCGATTAGAATTTCATTTC